>NC_143483.1:13817010-14117010 GCF_027475165.1 Benincasa hispida
AATTGGGCCAACTTAATCTTATCTGATTCAACCGCGTGATGTCATCGAAACTGGTCTTCAATTCAATTAGGAACATGTGTCAACTTCTAATTGGACTCAAAGTTAATGATTTAGAAATTCGTCATTAATTTAGCAAACGACGTGGTGACTTGTGATTGATCCAAAATTTTATCCTTCAGCCCCCTTTCGACATTTATGCACGCTTACGGGTGGGTGAATCTCGAAAAAAAAAAGTGAAGTTGTGATCAAAATTCAAATATATTTGTTTTTGAATTCGACCTCAACTAATGTGTAGTCAAACTATGAATTCAGTACATAATTTTAACTCGAATTTGGGATAAACTTTGGAATATAGCCAAATTTTAACTTGACACTTTATTCATAATTCAATATCAAAGTTAAACGTTTGGATTTTGATAAAATTTGGGACGAGTTTGACATCTATTTCACCACTCGATTTGGCTAGCTTGAACTTAGAATAAAATTTGGATTGGAATCTCCTCCAACTTTATACTAGAATTTGAGATAACATTTGAATTTAATTCCAATTTGAATGGAATATGAATTTGAACTTAAATGGAAGAAATTTTGGAGAGCCAAAGCATCGTAAGATAGCCCTATTAGTGATGCTAGCGATACCAACTTACTAGCAATGCCAGCGATACCACCTTACTAGCAATACCAGCTTACTAGCGATGGCAGCGATACCAACGATACCAGCGATACGATCTATCAGTGATACTCATCCACTAGCGATACCAGCGATACCAGCCCAATTTCTAGTGAGATTTCCTTTTCCATACTGTTTTTTTTTTCCCAAGCAGTCTCTGCTTATGCACAGATTCTCTCAAGACTTAAGCTCAAAATTCCTCGCCATTTAATCTAGAGATTCAAAACTCCACCGTTGCCCCCAATTCAAGCAGCATCCAATCGAGTGTGATTTTTTTTAATCTTCACCAGTTTCGGAAAAAATCAGGATTCCACAACCAAACAAACAATATTTAGTTTAGATAACCCGTGATTTTATCAGATTTCAACTAATTAGTAGAAGATCACGTCCGAATTTAACTATATATATACTGGCAGGACACATGATTTTCTTCATCTTGAAGTGTGATTTCTTTTGTTCTTACGTCCTTTGCAGTTTAAATTGTGATTTTCTTTCGTTCTTACGTCCTTTATGTCCTTTGCAAATCAGCCTTGGATTGCAAATCAGGCTTGGATTGCGGTAGGAGGCTATAAGTGAAGAGAAGAAAAGAGAAGAAAAAAAAAAGATGGGAAATTAGGGCTTCCACATTTTTTTGTTTTCATATATATATATTTTTTTCTTTTTTTTCTTAATTTTTTTTTTTTTGCTTTCTTTTTTTTTATTTTTATTATTTTTCTCTTATTAACTTGTCCTCTCTTGCTCTTTATAAGAGTTGAAGCGTAACTTAAGAGAGCACAACCATTTTTTTTAAATGTCGCCGACCGTCAGTAATCAGAGTGGGTTTTTTCCTCTCACGTTCGTGTGATCGACTCCTTGGTGTACATGTTCTTCCTCGTATCCGTGCATCCCTGATCGTCATGGGAGGGGCCCTGCAAAAGCTTACAACTGTCCCATTCGATCACCCTAGGGAGGATCCTCGAAAGGTTTGCCTCGTAGCACCATTCCGGCATCCTGATTGTCATGGGAGGGGCCGCGCAAAGGCTTACACTCTCTCATTCGATCACCCTAGGGCAGATCTTGGAAAATTCTGCCTTATGCGCCACTCGTGCATCCAGGTTGTCATGGGAAGGGCTTCGCAAAGGCTTACAACTCTCCCGTTCGATCTCAGAAGGATCTCGATGATATATATATATATATATATATATAGTATATATATATTTTCAGAACATTGGTTCACTTCACCGAGCATGTTTCATCTGGTGAGAGGTATCTCGTGATTCTTAAAGACCGGAGTCAGCCTATGAAGGAAGGATTTAGCCTTTTTGTAGCAAAATCATTAGCCAATCCTTTCGCTGATCATTGGCCAAGTCTGGATGACAACATGATCCTTTCCAAATTATCGATGGAAGTGCCTTTGACCCGAGGGGAACGTGCATGGATCCTACGATCTTCTATTCATGAGGAGACCCCAAATCCCGATCAAGTGCTGACTCTTGGACGTTGCATAATTGAGGGTCAGGTCCGGTGGACCATTGTGACGAAAATCCCTGGAGAATTCGGCTTCCTTGACTGTTACTAGGAGTGGCTTGAGGTTGCGGTAGGTCGAAACGAGTGATTCCTTCATGACGTCAGTTTGCTTGGCACAGTGACGGCCTCCTTGTACACGTATGATCGCAATGGTGACATAGTTCGAGCATTCTGTGAAGCCTGGTGCCTTTCAACCAACACTCTCCATACCGCGGCAGGTAAAGCATCGATTTCTTTGTGGGATCTCTGGTTGCTCGGAGGCCTTCCGGTCAGAGGAAACTTTTACGATGAGGTGGTTCCTTCCCTCAAAAAGTTAACCGGTCACCGCGACAAACAGAGGTACTTGCCGAAGACGTGTGAACACCTCTTTCAGGAGTATTTTTTGATAGTGTGCTCGCAGAAAGAAAATCGCACGACTCCCTCGAAGCATGACTCTTTAGTGTCTATTAGCTACTGGATCTCTTTTTGGTTCCTAGAGTTCACAAATATGACAAGCCTGTTACACTGAAGCAAAAGAAAGCCTCTTGGTCTCGGTTCACGCAAAATCCTGACAGTTCACAGATTGCATTCCAAGATTGGTCAAGGAGGGAGATCATGTTATTCACAGAGTTAGAGGTCGAAGACGAGTTGAAAGACAAAACTTATCTGGCCACCTTTCTATCCTGCTAGTTATACCTTTTTGTATTTCCCCAAAATGGCCGTTACCTTCGCCCCAAGGTCTTCAGAATAACTAGTTTGATGGCTCACGGGACTGTTTATAGTCTCGCTGTTTCGATCTTGGCCAACATCTATCAATGTCTAGGGCTGATCGCAGAGGCTTCGAACCCGATCAGGCGCATGGATTTTCACTTTCCTATGCACTATGTCCATAGTTGGCTGGCCCATTACTTCAACACGCATTACCCCGTTCCTATCGTTGTTCGAGGTTCCAAGATGGTTTGCTTTTCTGGCGAAGATGGCTCGATTTACTTCGACGAGTACGAGGCACAAGAATTGATCCATAGCGACACTAGTATTCAGTGGCACGCAAGTATTCTGAACAGGAACAAGCATGAATTCCAAATTGATGATAAAGAACTATCTTTTCTAAAGTCTAGTTATTTCTCCAGCATGCGATCAGGCTACATATCCTCCCAGTGTGGGAACGTCCGAACTATAGAGTCGTATAGTCCCTTTCGTTTCGGCCGACAATTCGGCTTCCATCAGGACATTCCAAATGATATAGGGGGAATACCTCCCGCTTCTATGCCGAAGAACGTTTTACATTATTGGAGATTATGCACGAGACGCAAGCCCTCGTCTCAGGTATTCTTGTCGGCCCGTACGTTGGATCCACACACTCATGTTACCCCACGGTTCAAGGATTGGTGGTTAGCAAAACACGGGAACAACTTCGAAGGGAATCGTCATTTGTTAGTGACTAGTGCTAATCCTCCCCCAGCGTCGCCGAGATTACCCAAGGGTAGAGGGATCAACCATGGAGGGAAGCAACTTCGCCTGACTGAAGAGGTGGCGGCGATCGTACATAAAGACGATTCCAAACCGGTTGAGGAGGACAGTCATAGTAGTACCGGTGATCGTTGTTGGAAGGGACCCTCCAAAAAACACAGGGCCTCGGATGCCGATTTTCTTGAGAGGGTTCAGAATGATCTGGTGGCTTCTGACGCTCTCAATCTACTAGTATGTCGTCCCTATATATAAGTCCGCTTGTCTCGTCTCCTTTTTTTTTAAAAAAAAAAACTGTACGGTTTACATTTAGTCTCCCCTTCTGTAGTTACCCCTAAACCTTTCTCTTCAAAGATTTGAAACCTCACGAAGTGAAGAATCTTTGGTGGGCCCTTTTTCCGTTGAATTAGCCATTGAGGGCGTTGGTACCTCCGAAGTACTGCCGGTGGATCCCGTGCCAAGGTCTTGTCCAGTGCGTGCTATCCCCGGTGACATCCCTCATGTCGATGAGGCGGTGGTCGTGGGGAATATCGAGGCTTCAGATTACGTAGCCAAGGAAACTAATTCCCCTTTGGTGCCTGTGGTAGGAGGGTTCTCCAACCCGGAGAAGCGTCGAAGGTCTTGGCAAGTCCAAGTGGCAGTGAGTCCTCGAGGCAAGTAGATAGGGCACCACCCCCGGTCATCCCCAAGATTTCCGAGTTCTGTGCTGCCACCGTAGTTTCCGATGTTTGACGCCATGCAGCGTCGGCCATATGGGAGACTATGCACAAGAAGATCATGCGTACTCTTTTCTAGAAGGATCTTAGTCTGGAGAAAGAAACACATGAGATATTCCGAGCCATTTTTGGCATTTGTGGTGCCAACCTCCCTCCTCTTAGAAAACTTTTGATGAGTACTTTTGAAACATGGAGAAGTACAATCAGTTTCAGTTATCCTATTCCTCTCAATTAACTCAAACAAGTAAGGAGTAATTTCTGAAGGAGGCAAAGTCTGATCTAGAGAAGATATTGTATGATGAGAGTAGTGCTTTTGCTAAACGAAAGGCGCTACTTGAACGCGACTCCCGGGCCTTACAAGAAGGAGAGACATTACTAGCCAGGTTGGAGGCCATCAGGGCCGAGCGAGTTGAAATATCGTTACTGATTTCTGAGAGCGAAGGCCTTTTGAATCGGTATAAGCTTGAGGCCTCGGAGATGCGGGGGACGATAAACAAGATCGAGGCCACCTCAATCCTTTCTGACAAGGATGTCAAAGCTTTGGATGTCCTATGCCATGTGTTGGAAGTGATGCAGCATAAGCTGAGGAACTACCACTGGGTACCTTAACTTGATGTTGCTCGTCTTATTAGATTAGGCGTACTCTTAGCATAGCTATTGGATTCGACTATTGTAGCGCCGAAACATCTTAAATGAAAGTTTTTTTTTATCCTTTTCTCAGTGATGTTCTCTGGCGCCTTGTAGCCTCCTATAAATTTATGCTTCTCTTATTTGTTTATTTATCTATATATTTACTTATTTTACTCATGTACATACACATATTTTTTTTATCACGTGACTGAACTTAAATTTCTTTAAGCTGCCTACTTACCCTTTATAATGACAGGGATCAAGTCGTAATGTAGTTCGTACAAAGGTTTCTTTTTTTTTTTTATGCATAAAACTTTTTGAGAAACTTGCCATTGATTGGGTCAATTTTTAGTCCATCCTGATCAATTATCTTGTACGCTCCGTTTGTTAGACTTCCTTGACAACGTAGGGCCATCCCATTTAGGTGTAAACTTATTCCTCGTA
Organism: Benincasa hispida; assembly: GCF_027475165.1. Lineage (NCBI taxonomy): Eukaryota > Viridiplantae > Streptophyta > Magnoliopsida > Cucurbitales > Cucurbitaceae > Benincasa > Benincasa hispida. The sequence continues at coordinate 13,822,423 of NC_143483.1, forward strand.
TGTCTTGTTATGATAACTGGTCTCCTTACGGCGAGCACTAGATCACCTACTTGAAAGGACCGAGGCTTTACATGCTTATCGAAGGCCTTAGACATTCGTACTTGGTAACATTCCAGCACTTGCTGAGCTTCTAATCGTTTGTCATCCAGTGCTTCCAACTCTTTGAGTCGCAGTTTGGCGTTGTCTTCTGTAGTCAGCCCTTCTTGCACTGCCATTATCAGCGATGGAATTTCTCTTTCCAAAGGAAGGACATCTTCTACCCTATAAATGAGAGAGTACGGGGGTGACTCCTGTAGGGGTACGGTGAGTGGTGCGATTAAGCCCACAACATTTCATCGATCTTCTCCTGCCAATCTCTCTTCGACTTGGAAACAATTTTCTTCAGCAGGTTGCACAATGTCTTGTTAAATGCCTCAGCCAACCCATTTGCGGCGGCGTTATATATGGATGACTTGTACTGCTTGAATTTGAATTTTTCACACAACCTATCCATCAAACTATTGGAGAATTGTCTTACGTTATCCGTTACGATCCGATGGGGAATACCATACCGATAAATGATGTGAGTGCAGATAAAATCCAACACGTTTTCTTTCTTAGCTTTCTTTAGCGCGACAGCCTCAATCCATCTTGAGAAGTAGTCAGTGGCTGCGAGGATGTAGCAGTGCCCTACTGTCGACTTAGGTGTTATAGGGCCGACCAGATCAAGCCCCCATGCTTCAAAAGGCCACAAGGCTATGGTCAGATGTAGAGGCTCGAGCGGTTGGTGAATGAAATTCGCATGATATTGACAGGCTTCACATTTCTTTGCATAATCCATTGAGTCCTGGATCATTCCTGGCCAATAATAACCCATTCTTCTCAGCTGGAATTGTAGCTTTGGTCCTACTTGATACGCGCTGCATATGCCTGAGTGTGCCTCCTCCAAAGCTTTCGCTGACTCTTCGTTACTGAGGCACCGAAGGAAAAGTCCTTCAAGGGATCGGCGGTATAAGACCCCTTTGTAGTAAATGAAATGCACAGCTCTCCTGCGAACCTCGATTTTACGGTGGGAGTCGTCTGGGAGCCTTCCATGTTCAAGGTAATCTACGATGGGTTGCCGCTAGTCTTCCTTGTCAGTTAGGTAAACTGATATCACATTCGTTTCGCCATATGCGGTCTCAATCGAAGGTACAACCCATCTCCGCCAAAGCGATATATTAAGGTGCACATTATCCAGGTCCGTTAAAGCAGTGGCTAGGTTTGCCAAGGCATCCGCTTTCTTGTTCTCCGTCCTCGGGACATGTTCCAATGCCATGCTTTCGAACTTCTCCATCAACTGGCGAGCGTAAGTGAAGTAGGGTTTCAAGTCGTCGTGCTTCACCTCGTATTTGCATAAGAGTTTATTGATTATCAACTTTGAGTCGCCGAAGATTTCTATACAAGCTACTTCAATCTCTAAGGCCACTTGGAGGCCAATTATCAAAGCTTGGTATTCGGCGACGTTGTTTGAACATGACTCGGCAAGTGCGAAGCTATAAGGCAGCATGTGCTTTTCTGGCGAAATGAAGACGATACCTGCCCCCGCACCACTTTTTCATGCCGCACCATCAAAGAACATGACCTACAGTCCGTAGGTCTCTATGAAGAGAACTTCGTCATCAGACAAGTCTTCACTTAACTCCCAATCCGATGAAACCTGGTGATCTGCTAGAAAGTCGGCCAACGCCTGCCCTTTAACTGCCCTTTGTGGTACATAGACAATGTCGTACTATTGAAGCATCATTACCCATTTGGCTAAACGTCCCAAGATGATCGGCCTGGACAGGGCGTATTTGATGGGGTCGGCTTTCGCAATTAAGTGAACTGTGAAGGCCTACATGTAGTGCCTCAACTTATCTATCATGAAGAAGAGCGCGAGGCACGTATTTTCTACAGGGGAATAATTGATCTCGGCTCCATTCAGGGTTCTACTCAAGTAATAGAGTGCGCGTTCTTTTCCCTTTTGTCTTTCTTGTGCTAATAGTACCTCCAGTGATCTCTCTTGCGCTGCAATGAATAGTATTAACGGCTTGCCTGCTACTAGGGCTCCTAAGACAAGAGGGTTGATCAGGTACCTCTTTATGTTATCGAAAGCATTCTGACAGGCCTCGTCCCATTCGAATTTCTCTCCCTTTCTCATCAGTCTTTGAAAAGGTTGACACCGCCCTACCAGGTTAGAAATAAACCTCTGAATATAGGCCAGATGTCCTTGCAAACTTCTCAGCTCATGTACATTTCTTGGTCTTGGCATCTTTTATGGCATCAATCTTAGATTGGTCTATCTCTATCCCTCAATGTCTCACAACAAAACCCAGAAACTTTCCTGAAGTTACTCCAAATGCACATTTGAGGGGGTTCATCTTTAACTGGTACTTTCACAGATAATCGAACACGGTCCTTAGATCTTTCAAACAGTCATGTTGTTGCTTGGTCTTGACCACAAGGTCATTCACATAACACTCCACATGTTTGTGCAACATATCGTCAAACACCTTCTGCATGGCACATTCATAAGTAGCACCAGCGTTCTTCAACCCGAAGGGCATTACCTTGTAACAATATATCCCTTTTGGGGTTCGAAATGCCATCATTTTCTCGTCTGTGAGGGCCATCCGTATCTGGTTATATCCGGAAGATCTGTCCATGAAGGATGGGGCCTCATGTCCCATTGTCGCATCGACCATGATTTCTGTGATGGGCAATGGAAAATCATCTTTAGGACAGGCACTGTTTAGGTCGCGAAAGTCTACGCAAACATGAAGCTGTCCATTCTTTTTTCTAATCGGGACGATGTTGGCTATCCACGTTGGATATTTAACTTCACAAATGAACCCGACCTCAATCAGTTTATTGACCTCAACCTCAAATTGGGGGATAAGTTCTGGCCGAAAGCGTCGTTGAGCCTGCTTAATGGGTTGACACCCCTATTTGATCGCGAGATGGTGGACTGCTACTTTTGGATCTAGTCCTGGCATCTCTTTGTATGACCAGGCGAAAACATCCCTGTATTCGGTGAGTAAACTCATGTATTCGTCCTCCTCCTCTTCCGAGAGAGATGCACTGATGAAAGTCGGACGTGTCTCTTCTACGGTGCCCAGATTCACCTTTTTTAGCTCGTCCACCATGGATTGACCACCGCCTTCTAGCTCTTGCGGAGCGTTCTTCACTTCCTCTTTGGTCATACCTTCTTCGGATTCTTCGAGGATGGTGATGTGGTGGCACGAAATTTTACCTTCCTCCTGCTCTAGATTCTAAGGATTGGTGAAAACGACGTCGCGCCTCTTTACTTTGAGCGTGCTCTCACTTGTGTTTAGAGTAACGAAGGTCTTTCTCTTCATCCATGAGGGGATGGTACTACGGATTTCTCCATCACTTCTTGCCTCTCCTGATGGCTTCTGGTCCGATAACGCTTCGACATTTTTAAGGTTGATTCGTCGCCAGATGGATGCTCGAGGTATCGGCCCCTTCTTTCCTGTAGTTGTTTCGAGGGCGTCAGCGCAGGCTCTTCCCTTCCCCTTTGTCTTACTAGGGACATATTGATCGAGGGGATATTTAGCCCTTTCTTGCTTCAAGCGATCGAAAATGGGTGTGCGGGGTTTTCCTTCACTCTCCTTTGGAATTGTGCCTAGTCTTTCGAAGGCTAACGGTCACACCACCACGGGCGATTGACAGATGATTTCCTCATTTTCTTCATTTGGCGGAGTTAACCTTCGAAAGACTGAGCGTCGAGTATCTCTGGGAATAGTATGCGGGTTTCCCCTTTCTGCTTCTGTCATGTTTAATCCTTCGAAGATCAAGGTGCGTGCGATAAGTAGTCTAATACGACCGAAGGTTGAGGCTCTTTTATTTTTGCTCTTCTTCTCTCCTATATCATCAACTTCTTCCACAGTGATATGATTGCTGTTGGCCACTTTCCCTTTCGCCTTTCTGATTATGCGGAGTGGCTCTAACGGTTCATATCCGAGACCCGCCCTCGACATGGGTATAGCATGTCCCTCTTGCAAAAGCTTCTTTTGGGTTGGCGAGAGTCGGGGTTGCTCGTAAATCTTCAAACTTTTGAACCCAGTGTGAGTTGTGAAGTCGTAGCCCACCTTCGCCAATAGCTTGTAAGCTTTGGGATCGAATTCGTCTTCCGTTCGCCTCTTGGGCAGCTTTGACCCCATTACTTCTACCTCTAGCTTGTGGACTTCTTGCTTCGTTATTGGCGTGAGGGTGTGACGAAACTCTCCTTTAGAATTTCTATGTCGCCGACCTGCAAACCTTTTGAGCATTCCATAAAAGGTGACTCACCCTTGTTTCATCTCGACAAAGGGACATAGCGCAAAATTGGAGGTTTTGAGACTTTCTCGCCCCTCACCATGGGTGTTTCTCCAATGCCGAAAGACATTCTATTCTCTTTTAGGCTGGAGGCTCGTACCTTGTTACCTGCCCTTTTCTCCATGTCTACTGGCAACTTCGACCGGGATCCACTCACTTTCTTTGTCAGTAAGTTCTCTACCGGCATCATCTCACCGGAATTCTCACTCTTTAGGTAAAACTTTGCATCTGCGAAGTGAGACTCGACTTTAGAAAACGGATTAGAATCTGCTGTGACCTTCTTAATCCCATCTTGGTAAAACTTGAAACATTGATGTAGTGTCGATGTAATCACACCATTCTCATGAATCCAAGGGCGTCCCAATAGCAGTTTGTAGGTGGTCTTTGAGTCTATCACATTAAACAGCGCGTTGGCCTTCAGATCGCCAATGAGGAGCTTCAAGCGTATCATGCCTATCGCCCTTTGGCTGCCTTGATTGAAACCTTAAATTACTAATTTGCTGTTTGATAGCTCTTCCATGAATATGCCCAACTGTTTCATAGTCATCTTAGGCATTATATTGACGGCGGATCCGTTGTCGATGAGGATTCAACCCACTCTCTGTTCTCGAATGTATCCAGAGACATACAAAGGTCTATTATGCAATTTGGATCCCAGTAACAGATCTTCGTCTGAGAAGCCTATGGACGTGCAACACGAGGCATAAGCACGTGCTGCGGGGGTCGATGCACCAGAGGCATGGATTCTAATAGCCTTTAATAAGGTTCGTCTTAGCTTCTAGCAGGAGTGAAAGCAGGTCGTCTATGTTGAATAGTGACGAACCCTTTGGTTCTCCTGTTGACTTTAATGGGCCTGGAATGTTATCTTCCTCTTCCCTGATACTGACAACATGACATGCGGAAATATCTGGTATCTCCTCTAAACCCCAATTGCAGAAGTTCTTCGGGAGGAAATCTGCTAAGGTCATTTGTCGTCTGGGACGAGGAATATCCTCGTCTCTCTCGTCAACAACCTTGGGCCTTTGAGCCTTTTTTCTACCCTTCCTTTTTTGTGCCTTACTCTCTCCCGTGTGGCTTCTATGAGAGCGTAGCTCTTTCTAGGTAAAGTTCAGTCTTTCCTTCTTACGGTGCGCTACAAGAATCCAACCTTCGTTATTGTCATCGTCAGTGCACCCTCTTCCGTTTTGAGGGTCTGTAGTTTGGACCTTCTGCAGAAACCGCACTACCACAAGTTCGAAGGTCCCAAACTGGACCGAACTCCCTTTCTTCATAAAATATGGTTGGTGGCACCACATTTGGAGTTACTGTCACTGCAGCATGATTCATTTGGACCACTTCGTCTAGATCCAACTTTATTTTCCTTTCACGGGCCAATTTGAGGATCAATTCCTTCAGTACGAAACATTTTTCGGCCGGGTGGCTAATAACCCTGTGATACTTGCAGTAGTTGGGATCATCCACCTTGCCGGCCTATTCCGGTCGTCTACATTCTGGCAGTTGGATAAGGTGATTCTCCAGTAGTTGTTCAAGCATATCCACTATGTCAGAGTCAGGGAATGGGTAGACTTTTTCCTGTCGTTCCTTCAGGGTTGGGCGACGTCTTTCGCTTTCTTGGTCTTTCTTCTCTATCTTCTTCTCTTTCCCTTTTGAGGAGAACTTCAATGGGGTTATATTAACGACCATTGATTCCTTCGTGGTGTCCTTCACAATTTTCTCGGTGCCCTTCACCTCCTTCTTGTCTTTCTTCGGTTCGTGGTTCAGAAAGTCCCTCGTTCCTCTATTGGCGATACTTAGCTCCATGTCATGAGCACGGGTCGCCAATTCTTCAAAGGTACGGGGCTTTATCACCTGTAGGATATAAAGGAGTTCCCAGTGCATACCCTGTGTGCATATTTCCATAGCAGACAATTCAGTGAGTCGATCTTTGCAATCCAGACTCAGAGCTCTCCATCGGTTGATATAGTTGACGACTGGCTCCCCTTTCCGTTGTTTGGCGCTTGTCAGCTCCATCATGCTGACAGTGTGCCTGGTGTTATAGAAGCAATTCAAGAATTCTCTTTCAAGTTGTTCCCAGCTGTGAATCACCTCAGGCTCTAAGTCTGTGTACCAGTCAAAAGCGTTCCCTTTGAGGGTTCTGATGAACTGTTTGACTAGTAGGTCTCCCCTTATTCCCACATTTTTGCATGTTTCTACATAGTGGGCGATGTGTTACTTTGGGTTGCCCTTTTCGTCGAATTGTTGGAACTTTGGTGGCTAATACCCTGTAGGCATTCTCAGGTTGTCGATCCTTTGGGTGTATGGCTTGGAATACATGAAGGAAGTTTGGGCCGACCCTCCATATTGAGCTCTTATGGAGGTCATGATTATGTTTTGCAATTGTTGGACCGACAAAGAGGCCACTGAGGCTGACTATTGCAATTGGTTTTCTTGTAGACCGATCTTCCCCTTATCGATTGCTTTGATCGTGGGTGCTTGGCTTGATTTAGCAGCCTCTCGAGACTGCATTTGTTCTTTCAGGGTAGCGATCTCATGGACTTGCTCCTCGATGGCTTTCATCAGAAAGTTAATATTCCTTTCCATTTCAGCCATGGCCGCTTCCACCATCACATCCGCCATCATGACAAAAATCACATCTGGCGGTGAATCTCTTTTCAGCCTGCTGGATGCAAAAGTATAGTTGTCAAACAAGGGGTTTTCCTTGATGACAACCCCACTTTGTGAGGATTCCATCATTTGCCTCAAGATGTCATGGGCGATAGGGGAGCTCTGCTCTTGCTCCTACGTGATTTCTCTTAGCGACCGCAGGTGACCGGTCCCTTGTACGAGCCATTGGTGGAGGAAGTTTTGGATGCCACCTTCTTAGGCGCCAAATGCTGAGAAAGAGATGAGAGGTAGAGAAGTCCCACCGAGCGTGCCAATTCTGTTCACACGAGATTTCTAGAGAAATGTGTTTCGTGGAGTTGAACTCGAGTTCGTGTTGATGTTGAAGTTGATTTGATGCGATGTGGTTCGATCTCTAATACTTGATCCTCTGATTCTCTCTCAGTTGGGTGAATGTGCTTGACTTGGAGAAGAAAAGCACCGAACGTTCTTGAAGTAGAAGTCTTGGAAGCTTGAAGTAGAAGTCTTGGAGTAGAAATCTTGGAAGAGTCTTTGTGTCTTCAAGGGTCTTCTGTCTTATAGGAGTGCAGCTTCAGGAGTCTTGGGAGTCTTATGATTGTTGATGAATTCTCTCTGGGTCCTCTAAATATAGAAAATGTTGCCTTTACAAATGAAGAGAATTTCACTATTTATAGAGTTCTCAGGCGGGCTTCGGGGGTTTGGTTGGTCTATGGGCCTGGCCTTTGGGCCCTAAAACTTTATAGAAAATGTTGCCTTTACAAATGAAGAGAATTTCACTATTTATAGAGTTCTCAGGCGGGCTTCGGGGGTTTGGTTGGTCTATGGGCCTGGCCTTTGGGCCCAATTAGTTGGTAACTTTTTTTTTTTTTTTTTTTTTGTAGTTTGGACTTTGAACCCATATAATAATATCAAATTGGGCCAACTTAATCTCATCTAATTCAACCGCATGACGTCATCGAAACTGGTCTTCAATTCAATTCGGAACATGTGTCAACTTCTAATTAGACCCAAAGTGAATGATTTAGAAATAGTCATTAATTTAGCAAACGACGTGGTGACTTGTGATTGGTCTAAAATTTTATCCTTTAACAACATCTATATTGTTGGTTTATTGCTACATAACACCTAAATGGTACTAAATGAAATAAATACATTTTTTTTTATTTCATCTTGTTGGTTTATTACAAGTAAATAGTTCTAATTTTAATTTTAACTGAAAAATTATATTGCTATATGTATTCTATGTTAAATATCAATTTGCAAGGAAACTAATACACCAATTTCCACCTAACAATTTTCAATTAAATTCAATACGTTAGAGAAGAAAGATTTCTCATATTCAATCTAAATTGTTTAATCAACTTTTACCAAACTTTGAAATAATTGATATATAAATTCTCACAAATTTTAGTAGCAAAAAAGGAACTACACAAATTATATACCAATTTAATATAAACATTACAATAATCGATCTAAAACAAATAGAAAAAGAGGTTTATTTTGTAAATGTTATTTGATATACAAAATATTTGATAGAAAGAATCAATTTTAAACATACAAGAAATATTTCATGGTGATATATTATTACTAATTTTTTTTATTATTTTTTTTTTGTTGATTAATATTTTTTCCTTTTTAATTAATCATGCGCTTCTTTGTTTTGATTTGGTCTTTTTTTAACTATTTTTTTATATGTTTACTATTTTTATTAAAAGTACATATATATCATTATTTTTCTGTTGTCGTAGACACTAAAAAAAATACATCATTCTGTCTTTCTATTTTTATAATTTATATTTCCATTATTTCATTACTTTCTTTACATATTTGACTTGATTTTCATGGTTGGGGATTGTTTTTATCTCCTAGTTTATTGAGTTAAACAAATGTTTCCCTATTTTATTGCTTTATATGGCATGCTTTTCCGTTCTTCTGACAGTAATGATAGGATATATGAAATTCATATGTTTGTAAAATTCATATATCTACGGAGTTTATATGTTGTAGTTTGAGATGTAGAGTTATTTGGTCTGAGTTCATATATCTGTGTTTGGGGTGTAGAGTCGAAGTCATATGTCTGAAGTATCTGTTGTAGTATTTTGAACTCTATGTAATCTGTTTCTATGATTACTATTTTTGTTTTGAAACTTTTTTATTTAATAATTCTACCCATCTTTGTTTCAATAACATATTAGATTGCAATTTTTTTCTTTTAAGTTTTAAAGTTTTCCTGTCTTTCTTTTTTCTTCTTTGGTAATGAATAATAATTAACTCACTATATTTCTTGTAGAAATATAGTTAAATAAAATGAGAAATTAAAGAGAAATTGGAACTTTTGACTCCTAAGTTTTCTTTATGAATTTCATCCACACCTTCTTCTCTTTCTTCTTCTTTCTATTGTTGTATGTATTTTTACTCTGTCATGAAGTTTTTTAATTGAATCTTCCTCATCATCTTAGCAGCCGATGGAATGCCACCACATTTTTTCAATAATTTCACTTTCAATTCTTCCAAATTTGGAGAATCATCAGAGAACAAATTTTCATTTTTTACTAATCCATGCTAAAAAATGTTCAAAGAAAAAATCTCCATTTTATGGTTTTTTGTTATATGTTACGTACTTTTCAACTACATACATTTTTTTTGTCAAATATTATTAACGCTCTTGGTATGTCAATTCAATTAAATACAAATATATTTACAAACTTCTACGTATAAATATTGCATTTAATTTAAACAAAATACTATTACTTATATAATCAACAATCCTGTAATATACTTTAACAATCATCAGTCTTATAATAGTCAGAAGTGGTTGTCATTAGAGTTTATAGTCGGAGTATAAAGTTGGTCACATGAAAATGGTATTGGAATTGGTTATCGGAGTTTGTTATCAAAGGTGATTGTCGAAGCTCGGAGTTGGTCATCGTAGTTGCTTACTCGAAAGTGGTAGTCAAAGTTGATCATCAAAGGTGATTTTCGTCAGAGGTGGTTGTCGGAGCCTATGAAGGTGGTTTTCGGAGCCTATGAAGGTGGTTATCGGAGTTTGTTGTTGGAGGTGGTTATCAAAATATAAAATGGGTCAACGGAGTTTGTGGTGCGAAGGTGGTCATCAGAGTTGGGTCACTAAAGTTTTAATCGGAAGTGGTTGCTAGAGCTCAGAATTGGTTGTTAGAGTTGATTGCACGAAGGTGGTCATCAGAGTTGGTCACCGAAATTGTCGCCAAAGATGGTTGTCGAAGTCTGCAGTTGGAGTGTGACAGTGATAGTCGTCGAAGTGGCCGATAGGTTGAGCCATTGAAAACATTGGAAGAAGGGTGAGTTGAGTAAGTTGGTAAAATATACTAACTCAACTCCACCAGCATTTAAAGTTGGTGGGTCAAATATTGAGTTGGTATATTATGCCAACTCAACTCGACTCATGTTGGTAAGCCAAACACCCTTTAGTTCTTTACTTTTTTATCATAGTATTTTTTTTAAAAAAAAAAAAAAAGAATAATTCATCTTAAATATATTAATTTTTCTCTCTCTAGAATTCACTGTCTCCCAATAACCACCAAATAATGACACATGAAATAGTAATTGATAGCACCAGAAATGTGTTATCTTAGTGCCTCTCATCTTTCCCCTTTATGATATTTAATGTGCTTAATGAAGGGATAGAAAACCCATAGCGGAAGCGATTTATCGCTTTTGTCTTGAAATTGGGAGAATGAAAATACAAAATTAAAAATAAATTTCAGGCTAAGCATATATTCAAGAACATAAATTGAGTTAAAAGGACTTAACTTTGTAGAACACTGCTTTCTTAAAAAATTCCTTTGTCATGAACAAACCAACACGTCACATTCGGGAAGCCTCCAATTGATCTTCCCCATTATATCTCTGGCAAGAACCGGATGATGGAATCCTCTTTTTTAAAAAAAAAATTAAAGGGAATTGATGTATTGGAGAGATTTTGGAGAGAACTAATTTCTCTATAAAATCATTGAGAGAGAAGAGAGGAAAATGGGAAGTTATTTCTCTTCCATAACAAACCTTAGAAAAAAAAGCTAGTCGCATAAATGGAATTCAAACCCAAAATAATAGAATATGTAGTACAAGAATAAAATAATTACATATATAGAACAAAAAATGGTAAAAGACTAAAACCCTCACGTCTAACCACCATTTTGCTCGCTTCTTCTCGATTTTCTAAAATTGAAAGCAATCACTGATAACAGCTATAAGTGATAGTCACTGATAGATGTTATCACTAATAGTAATGATAGCCACTAATAGCTACTATCAATTGCTATCACCGATAGTTGCTACCAGTGGTAGCTTTCAACTTTAGAAATTATACAATCTTAAAAATATTAGCTTTTAATTTTCTATTAGTTATTAGTGACTATCATTTATACACTTTCATCATTGGAATCGATCTTGAAATATTAATAGTTAAGACTATCGGTGGCTATCAATGATAGATTGTTATAAATAGTTATCAACATTGAAAGAAAACCAACAACTTTAAAGGATTGAGCTATACCAGTGATGGAAAACTATTAGTGACTATCACTGATAGACTTTCATAAATAACTATCAACTTTGAAAGATTAATACAGTAGTTATCACTAATAATCTTATATTGTCGCTATCACTGATAGCAGTTATCAATTTATCATTGATAGACTTTCATCAATTAGAATCAACCTTGTAACACTTAAGACTAGCAATGATAGACTTATATAACTAGTTATGAACTTCAAAGAAATTCGATATATATATTTTACCTAACTTCTATCACCGGTATCACTAGTATCACTCATATCATGGTTATTAGTGATAGCTTCTTTCACTAACATCATTGATAAGATGCTATCAATGATCTCACTGACATCATGATATCATGATATTAATGATTTCATTGATATCATGCTATCAGTGATAGCTTTCTATCACCGATAACATGCTATCAGTGGTAGCTTATATCATTCATAACGTGCTATTAGTGGTAGTTTCTATCAACGGTAACGTGCTATCAGTATTAGCTTCTATCACCGATAACATGCTATAAGTAGTAGCTACTATTAATGATAGTTATTGACCACCTTATTGTCCCTTTCCTTGTCATTTTCAAACATTTGTACGGTCCTTTTTCTTTCCGATACCTCTCAAGAGCACTTTCGTAAAAATAGTGAACAACCAAACCGAACCCTTCTTCTTCGTTTTATTTTGTAAACAAATATTATGGTACACAAATATACAAATATTTCAATTTTTGCTCTTGATTTTGGGCCATCTATGCTACTTTTTCAAGTTTATTTCCGATAAACAGCATACTCTTAAAGTCCTATAAAAAGAAAAAAAAAATATTGACCTATCTGATATCGTTCACATTTCTCATTTTTTGAGAAATAAACTTGTTTAATAACTATTCTCGTTTCTTATTTCAAACTTTTAAGAAATTTTTCTAAAAATGGTTCAAATTTGTGGACTAAAAAAATAGTTTCTTTCAAATTTGTTTTCATTTGCTATTTATATTTAATGTTTCATTATAATAATCAAACTTGATGATTGGCTTGTTGGTCAGTCACTTATGAACTTGGTACTTTAAATTCTTGGGTACGAAATTCGGCCTTTAACAAAAAAAAAAAAATGAAGAAGAAGAAGGTGTGCAACAAGACAAGACAAGGGAGGACAAAATTGAAAATTTGAAAAATTAAAAAATTGACTAGTCCAAACTTCCATATTTGCAAATGTTTTAAAGAGGTGATATATGTTTAGTCCCTTATTTTATTATCTATTACAAATATTCTAAAAAAAATTCCAACTCATTAATACATGAAGTGGAAGTATATCTTCCACTTCCTTTATTTAATTAAACTAAAACAGATTTAATTGTTTTAATTGAATTAAATTAATTATTAATTAAAATGAAATAAAATTCATTTAATTAAATTAAAAAATTAATTGATCAAATTAATTAATTGGTTTTTTTATTTTAATTAAATATCTCATATTTAATTATATGTACATTTAAATCATATTCAAATGTAGATCTCTCTCATAACCTATAGTTTTAATATGAATCTTATTCATATTAATTTAATATTTGAATCATATTTGAATATGTTAAATCTTCTTTTATTATATAGTTTAATATTGAAACTTATTCAAATTAATTTTATATGACAATGTATCGATCCATGAGAGTAGTTGTATCATATACAATTAATGTTACTCCCTTATTTAATTTGAACAATTCAAATTCTTTCAAATCTCTTGGTCCATGTTTACCCATTATGAGCTAGCAAGGGGACCTGATGAACCTGCATATTAGAAGCTCAAAAAATTTGACATTAACTAATTAAACTTTTTAATTATGTTAATGAACATTCATTAACTGTGGGTCACTCCACTAAAGACCCATAAGTTGTACTCTTCACACTGTAGAATATTTTTGCGCCCAAAGATTTAACTAGAACAATAAGTGAAGGAAATCAAACACGGGGGTTTCCATGAGCAGCAGAAGGGATCGTTCCAAATTCCATTTTGAATGAACAAAATCAATCACAGTCTTAAAATGGAAACTAACAGGTCATGCATATACAGAAATTACAGCATGCTATAAGAGAAACAAGGGATAGAGTATGCGTACGTTTGAAGAACCATTCTTCAAGAATCCCTCGATCAGTATTCAATGCGTCCAACAACAACACTTGAACACAATGACCAGTACAACCAACAAACACGAACACAACGATCGTCTGGATACGCTCAAGTTCAATCGAGTCCAACTCGATTCACGAACTGAGTAAAGACACTACCACAAGTGTTACCTTGGTATTCTCGGTGTGAGAATCCAGGAGTTGTGAGCTCTGTATGATCTTACCTTGAAAAATAGAGGAGGTAAGCGATCGAGTAAGTGGGAGATATGATACTGTCTATCGCATAGACGATGTACTCGATCGTTTGGTAAACTGAAGCATATCGCATAGACTTTGCTACTTGATCGTGTAGCAACGATCAACTAAATCACTATCGTATAGTCAACTCTAAATGATTTTTTAGTCTCTCAACGACTATCACTTAGTAAAACAATTTTACTTGATAGCCCTTTTCCATGAGTACTTTCCGAATTAAGCAACTACTAATTTTGGAAAACTATTTTCCTTTTATGTCACGGTTACCACAAAATTTCTAATAACCTCCCACTCAATCGGTTATTAGAGAAAAAGAATTAATTATCATATAATTAATATATTATAAATAAATATGATAACCAACTTATCATATTATATTTATAACCTATAGTTTGAATATTTCATCTCATGAAACATACAAAGCATAGTTCTTTTTCAATTTTATGGTACTTAATATAAATCATATTTATATTTATTTCTCCATTTAATGTATCTAATATATCACACCAATTATATCACATATAATTGAATTTTTTCTTGTTAATTTGAACACTTCAAACTAACCCCAAAGTCTAATTCTCAACTTGAACTAGAGATGTCCAATTTCCCCATAGAGACGGAGACCCACGGGGATTCCCCGATTAGGTAGGGAATGGGGGAGGGAGTGGGGGAAAAAATTTCCCGTGAGCTAAACGGGGACGGAGACGGGGAACGCAATCCTCGTCCCCTCCCCGCCCAAGCCTCGTTCTCTGTCCCCACTCCGATTAGTTTCTATATATTTATTTAGTATAGTTATCTAATGTTATGTTATTATTATTATTATATAAATATTACATTTAAATTTCAAATTTGATTATTTATTGGAGAAGATAATGAATATGTTTAAATTAAATATTTAAATTTAGATTATATATGTGAATAATTTGATTTATATTTATTTCTTTCTACTATAAGAAATTAATTAACTTTTTTAGACCAAAATTTGAGTAATTTATTTTTAAATTCAAATTGTCATGTAAAACTAACATAATAAACAATTTAGTGATAAAATTAATTATTTAATTAAAATTTGTTCACATTAGTGATTTAAATTAATTGATTTTTTACACAAAAAAAAAAGTAACGAAAAAAATTCCCCGTGGGGAATCCCCACCCCGATCCCCGTAGGAAATTACACGGGGATGGGGAATGAAATGGAGAGCGGGGATAGGGATGGAGAATGGCATCCCCGGCCCCGTCCCACCCCGTGGACATCTCTAACTTGAACCCATTGAGCTACCAAGGATACTTAAGGACTTGTAACTTAAAGCTCCAACGGTACATGAATAGCTGACTAAACTCTTTAGTCACGAGATCCACAATCCATTAATTATTGGGCACTCCACTAAATACCGACACTACACTCTCTCACTACAGATATATTTCTATATCCATATTAACCAATCAACAGTGCGATAACCCTTCACAAATTACTCGTAAGTACGGCTGGACCACTATACCGTTTTGCCCCTGTAGTTACATCTAACTCCTTAAGTACCACCAATTCCTCTAATGAAGAATAATTCATAGACTATGACTGAGTCCTTTTTTCCAAAGAAAGGGTTCGGATTTCCTAATGAAGAGTTCCATGAGCGCATTCGGATCGCTTCAATTTCACCGTGATCGAAATACACCATATACATACAAACGCACAGTTATGCAAACAAACAATAATTAACAACGTGCTTTGAACAAGAAAAAACAAGGGAGAGAGTTCTTGTACCAGTTAAAGACGGTCTTCAAACTTTGGAACTCAACGCAGTGAATGACCTCTACCCGATCAACCAATGCCCAGTAGATGCGTCGACTATAGCAGCACAAAAAACCGCAAAAACACGAACGCAACGAGGACGACACCACCAGAAAAGAGCCCCATGTATTCTTGGAGTGAGAACCCAAAGCGTGGTCTTTGGTGTTTTTGGTAGAGGTAGGAGGAAGAATTGATCGTGTAGTCGATAAGTAAGTGAGAGGGAATATGAAGCTATCGTATAGCAAGATGCTTATCGCTTAGAAGAAACTACAGATCGTGTAGATTTTACTGAACAATCGTTTAGAAAACAGAGGTGATCATTTAGCAAACATGACACACTACACGATCGTTTAAAAAAGATAACCGATCGTTTAGGACTTAGTGTGCGACGTTTAGGCGTTAGGTAGGCGATCGTTTAAGCGCGAGGTATGTGATCGTTTAGACGCTGAGTGACTATCGTATAGGCTCTCGATTTTAAACGATCGATTACGTTTCCACACTAACGCCAAACTTCCAATATTTTCCATAACTATTCAAAATGAAACAAATTTCATTTTTATTCATCGGTTACAATAATCGACGTTGTTCTCACTAACGCATGTCCGAGCGAGATTTTGGGTTAATTATCATATAATTAACCAATTAAATTATTAATAAATATAATCATATTATATTTTTACCTATAGTTTGATATCATATATCTACTATAGTAATTTCTTCTCTACTTGGTACAAAACATATTTATATCTAATTTCTTCCAAAATAATGTATCTCATACATTTAGCCAATTATGTCATATATAATTAACCAGTCCAATTATATCATACATGATCTAACTTCCTCTTGTCAGTTTGAACATTCCAAATTAACTCAAACACTGATTCTCGACTTTATCCAAGCTACCCAGGGGACCTAATGGACCTGTGGCTCGAAGCTCCAATGGTCCGTGAATAGCTGACTAAACTCTTTAGCCACGAGATCCACCATCCATTGACTGTTAGGCATTTCATTAAATACCAACAGCTGAACTCTTCTTACCACAGATATATTTTTGTGTCCATCGGATATAAACCAATCATGAGTACGATGACCCTTCACAGATGCTCGTAAGTACAACTAGACCAAATTATCATTTTGCCCCTATAGTTATATCTCACTCTTTAAATACCACTGATTCCTCTAATGAGCAATACAACATAGTCCAACTATGTGTGAACACCTCTCGGGCCAAGAGAAGGTGTGTGGCGCCACATCGTTTAAGCCCTGGAATCAGCCCTTAAAAGAGCTATCTATCTACTTACCCCTACCTCGGGGAAGGAGTGAATTCCATCTTGTGTAGCTAAGTTTCCAACTCCCAAATCAGGCGAATCTCCAAAATAGTAGGTTTAGATCGGCGACCTGGCCACTCACACCCATATAAATCAAAGGACCGCTCTCAATAACAGGAGTTCCCAACTCTCTCAGGATTAAGGTCATGTTACTTGAGGTCATGTTACCTATGGTCATCCTAGTGAAGTGAAGTCTCTATCATGAACAGTGATATATAACGAGACGTTAACACTTCGTGGTCAGGTCTTATACAAACTCTTTTTATAGGACGCCCCTGTTCGCATGTCCCCAACACGAATGATCAGGATCAGACCATCTGTCACAAGTCACAACACTTGTGACCATTTCACAAAGCAGGTCGCATCCGTAGCCCTACCAGGATAAGGTTTCCCTCCTATATCCATATACTACAGACTATTTTGGTTATCACTCAAGACATGATCCACTTGTATGTCACCACATACATGTTTGAGTTACATACAGATAACCAGGGATTTTATGTTTATTAGTTTGTGGTAAAGCAAATAAAACATGCAACTGAGCAAAATACAAGATGTGAAGTAAAATATCATATATTATACAATACAAGTGTTCGTACAAACTATTTACAAACTATAGGACACAAGACTTTAGACTATCAACCCAACAATCTCCCATTTGTCCTAAAGCGAAGTGGGGTGTACAAAAAACTAATACAAAACAATAAACTAGGGCATAAAAGCCTAGTACAAGAAAATCTCCCACTTGTCCTAATCCAGCTGCGGGTGATCCTGTAGACCCATGCTCCATAGGTGACCCTCAAACACTGTAGTCGTGAGAGCCTTTGTAAACGGGTCAGCAACATTATGCTCCGAAGCGATCTTTGTGACGATCACGTCCCCTCGATGCACTATCTCGCAGATCAAATGATACTTCCACTCAATGTGTTTGTCACACCTGTGACTCCTCGGCTCCTTGGAGTTCGCCACTGCCCCACTATTATCACAATAGAGAGTAATGGGCCTAGCAAATCTGGAACAACTTCCAGTTCTATCAAGAACTTCCTGAGCCAGACGGCCTCCTTAGCAGCTTCACAAGCCGCGACGTACTCTGCCTCCATGGTGGAGTCAACGATGTACCACTGCTTAGTGCTTCGCCACACTACAGCTCATCCGTTAAGAGTAAAGACTGAACCTGATGTGGACTTGCGAGAGTCCTTATCAGTTTAAAAGTCAGAATTTGTGTATTCGGTAAGAATCAAATCCCTAAAACCATACACGGGTATGTGGTCCCTTGTTCTTCGAAAATACTTGAAGATGTTCTTCACTGCGGTCCAGTGACCCTAGCCTGGGTTAGACTAATACCTACTGACTATGTCCACAGCGTAGCAAATGTCTGAATGAGTACAGAGCATTATGTACATCAAATTGCCAACGGCAGACGCATATGGGACCCATCTCATCTCCTCAACCTCTTGAGGCATCTTAGGACACATGTCCTTAGACAAAGTGACTTCATGCCTGAATAGCAGTAGGCCCCTCTTTGAGTCCTGCATCAAATACTTGAGCAATATTTTGTCAATGTATGATGTCTGAGACAGTATTATCACTTTGCTCTTATGATCTCAAAAGATCTGTATACCTAGAACAAACTGAGCCTCTCTCAAATCTTTCATTTGGAATTGGGTTGCTAGCCAGTTGTTAACTGCAATCAGTAAACCTACATCATTCCCAATGAGTAGGACATCATCTACGTACAACACTAAAAAGACTACTGGAGCCTTGATGATCTTCTTGTAGATACAAGGTTCATCAACGTTTTGGTCAAAGCCATACGATTTGATCACAGTATCATACCGTATGTTCCAAGATCGAGATGCCTGTTTTAGTCCATAAATGGACCAATTTAGTTTGAAAACCTTTTGCTCTTGACCTTAGGCTATGAATCCCTCGGGTTGTACCATGTAAATGGTCTCTTCAAGATTATCATTCAGAAAGGTCGTCTTGGCGTCCATTTGCCAAATCTCATAATTATAATAAGCTGCAATGGATAGGAGGATGCGAATTGACTTTAACATGGCAACAGGCGAGAAAGTCTCCTCATAGTCGACTCCCTCTACCTGAGTATAACCCTTTGCCACAAGTCGACCCTTGAAGGTCTGTACCTTCCCATCAGTACCCCGTTTGCGCTTATAGATCCATTTACAACCTATAGGTCTTACCCCATCAGACTGATCTACAAGATCCTATACTGAATTGAAGTACATCGACTCCATCTCGAGATCCATAGCCTTGACCCATTCATCCCAGTCAACATCCTCCATTGCCTTCTGATAAGACAACGAATCCTCAACGTCGCCATCTGCTACCATAGCAAGGATTTTCGTGAAACGCAGATAGCGAACAAATGGGTTCGCAACCCTCCCATTACGTCGAGGTTCTCTCAACTCTTGAGGTGAAACCGACCTACTGGATGAACTCCCATCAATAACTCCTGCTAATGTAGCAGGCTCTTCAACAACTCTTGTTGAATTTTTAGTAGTTTCATTGGAAAGCTCATGCAACACGACTTTTCTTTGTGTACTGTGCTCTTTTATATGATCCTCCTCCAAGAAAGTAGCGTTTGTTGAAATAAACACCCTATTTTCCGTCGGATCATAAAAATAACCACCTCGTGTACCTTTGAGGTAGCCTACAAAGAGGCATAACCTCGACCGTGGTTCCAACTTCTTGGAATTAGTCTCAAGCACATGTGCAGGGAAACGTCAAATGCAGAACTCTAGAGGTGTTTTTGCAACACTCTTGGATGGAACACAGTTGAGTATATATACTGTAGTCTCCACTGCGAAACCCCAAAAAAGGTCCCGTAAGGAAGCGTAACTCATCATCAAGCGAACCATGTCTAACAAGGTCATATTTCTCCTCTCCGCTACACCATTCTGTTGAGGTGTACCCAGTACTGAGAGTTGGAAAACGATTCCATGTTCTATCAAATAGTCCTGGAATGTCGAGTCCAAAAACTCTCCACCTCGATCCGATTGAAGTGTTTTAATCTGTCTATCTAATGTGTTTTCAACTTCAGCCTTGAACTCTTTAAACTTTTCAAAGGATTCAGACTTCCGTTGTATAAGATAAACATCCCCGTACCTGGAGTAATCATCAATAAACTGATAAAATATTCATAGCCACCTCGGGCTCGCACATTCATAGGACCACAAAGGCCAGAATGTACTAACTCAAGATGCTCTTTGGCTCTATAACCTTTTCCAATAAAATGTCGTTTAGTCATCTTACCCTCAAGGCAAGATTCGCACACTGGTAAAGAATTTTCTTGTAACTCACTTAGAAGTCTATTCTTCACCAATCTCTCAATCCTATTAAGATTGATGTGTCCTAAACGTAGATGCCAAAGTTAGGCATTTTCTTTTGGAGAAATTCTTCGACGTTTTGTTTGAGTTACGACAGTTCTAAATAATTCAGTATTATGGAGGGAATTAATGGCTAAAAGCCATAGCACATTTAAATTCGATTTTAGATTTGCTATGCAAATAAAAACACCATCTTTATGAATAAATATTTTATCCACATTAAAAGTATATTTACATTGCAATAAACACTTTACAGAAATGAAGTTCCTCTTTAGTTCGGGAACAATATATACATCATTCAAAACTAGAAACGTATTCTGTAAAGCTAACTGGAGCCTTCCTACTGCCACAGCTGAGACGACGTGCCTAGTGCCTGCTCGCATCGCCATCTTACCAGCCTCCAGCTGTCGCCAAGATCTAATCCCTTGAAAAGAAGAACAAACATGGTTAGTGGCGCCCAAATCAATTATCCAAGCAGAATCATCATTTTCCACTAAACAAGTTTCAAGAACTAGTAAATCATATCTACCTTTATCGGCCTTGGCTTCTTTCTTCTCTTTCAGATACTGAGGACAGTTCCTCTTCCAGTGTCCATCTTGGTTACAGTGGAAACACTTTCCCTTAGCAACCGGTGGACGCCTTCTAGGGTGATAGGTTGTGGGTTAATAGGCGCCTTCGCTTTTCCCTTACCACCCTTCTTCTTCTTCCCCTTTCCAGAGTTAGAAGTAGAAGGTGTAGACTTCGTTCCTGAGGTCGAACCTATATAGAAAGTCCTGGAGGATGAAGCAACATTTGCCTCACCCTTTTTTTTTCCTTAATTTTCAATAAAGATTGGTAGGTCTGCAACTCGTTGAGGAGGGTTGTAAGGTTATATTTCATTTTGTTAAGAATCATGTTACTAACAAAGTGCAGGAAACTCTCTAGCAATGAATACAGGATTATGCTAACCTGGATGCCCTCATTGATGGTAGACCCATTCAACTCTGCCACATTAAAATGGATCATCATGTTAAGTACATGTTCACGAAGAACAGAGGTGCCTTCTTCCATTTTGGAGTTGAATATGTACTTAAGAGCCTCATGCATAAGTGTTCAGACGGTTGTCCAAACATCCCCTGCAGGGACTCCATGATCTCACGCGCTGAGACCATAGGCTCATGTTTCTTGGCCAAGACTTCAGAAAGACTTGCATGATGTAGGCTCGGGCCTTCTCATTCGTCCTTGTCCATCGCTCGTATGCCTCCCGAACATTTCGAGCGGCATTAGAAGCTGGAATAAGAGGACAAGCCTCCGTGAGAACGAACATGAGATCCTCGATGATCAGGATCGTCATGATCATGTGTTTTCATGTTGCGAAATTATCGCCAGTAACTTTTTTGGCACTTAACAATGCTACGTGGTTGTTGCCATTTTGCAAAAGCTGCTGAAAATACGAACAAAACTTTATTAGATTTTGCTAAACCACTTTTAAACTAATCAGTTTTGTAAAACAGTTTCAAGTACACTAAGTTATAGACTTCTATTTTGCAATGATGCCCCAGTGAGGCAAGAAAAATGTCACCAATGGGGTGATCAGTTGCCTCTTCGCTGGGATGAGACATTCTCAACCATTAGGCAGAACCAACTCTTCGAACTAAACCTAACAACCACCATTTTTTGTACCAGAATTGTTAACCTTTAACAATTCTGTGTAAGTGTGACCCCTCGCTTTCGGTGCTTGAGTCCCACCCAAATGAGCCCACCGTAGGGAAGAAGCAGATTAAGGCAAAAGACTAAGTTACATTATCCTCTTACAGGAGATCAAATAAAGAAATACGCAAAACTGTCATTCTTTAGGGGGGACACTCCCAAGGTGCCTCGAGGCGATGCGTAGTAACTTTATTCAACCTAACGAGGAAGACCGAGGGATATGCTGTCACACTTCCCGTTCCCACTTATAATGAATACTCTCTCCATCCACCTTGATATTGACCTACTCAAACACCATCCGTTAGGGGGGACACGCCAAAGGTGCCACAAAGCCGAGGGTAGATCTCACGGTGTGGATTATTTAGGAGAAAAATGAAAGATTTAAGTGAAGTATCTATGCCCCAAGTACCTCCCACTGAATGTTCTACCTAAGGGTTCATTAACCTAGACAATCCGACTACTGATTTTAGTCTAAGTCGTCTTTTTGAACTGTGCTCATAAACAACGTTTGTCTATGAAAAAACAAGTTCAAATAATCACATTTAAACATTTTAATGGATTGTCCTTAACTTTCATGCATGCATCAAATCTATCTAATTCACCTTTCCAGGTAAGTTCTCAGGTAGGGGTGTTACGTTTCCGTCAACTTAAATATCCCAGCCTAGACAGAACCTGCCTTACACAAAAGGTCCTTTATAGATAGATTTGCTACACTTTAACCTTTTATTAGCCAATTTAATCCTATTAAACTGATTAAAAGATCAAGGTTTTAGGGTTACTAATCATATTAGAACCGTGATCTTAGTTCTATGTGATCCAAGTTTTAAACACTTTAAAACCATGAATTAAACCTAAGTGAGCATGCATGTCTTACTTATTTATTTTAGTTATAATTTCTCTTTAACTTTTAAAAGAAACAACTAAAACAATTGCACATGACGAGGTGTTTATAACAATTATAAAGAAACCAATGTGTCATGCTTCATGCAATGTCCAATCATTACTATACATAACTTTTATATAACGCGTAACAACCAAGCAAACATGCTACTATTCACCCTTATACTATAACAATTATAATATAAAGATGATGCATGTCAATGCTTTTTATGCATGCATAAATATAACTCTTATATTATATGATGCATGAGCATGCTCTTACATTATTAAATCATGCTTCTCTAAATTATAACAATTACAATATAGAAATGATGCATGACCGTTTCATAACCTAAGGTGAGATTTACTATATGTGCATACCATATGACATAAAAAACATGCATCGCATGTAATAAATAAAGGATTAATAGACCAAGATGAGCCTTTACAAAAAGCGGAATGAAATAACCATACCTATTACATTTTTCATAGAGCAAACTGGTTCACAAGCGAACCGGGTCTTGAACCGCCAGGAGGACTCCATCATGTAGTAAACGCCGTAGGTAGATGATCGTCTAGCGCGCACTAGATGATAGAAGCAAAATTAAATGATTGCGTAGACGACAACAAGGTTGCGAAGCCTGATTGTTTATGTGATCGCTTAACGCGGCGACAGGTAAGCGATTTACCTTGCGTTACTAAACGATCGTTTAGTCAGTTACTAAGCGATGAAATTTGCTGACCTAAACGATCGTCCAGTGCGTGCGTGCGTTAAATGATATATGAGCATCCCATTGTCTACACGACATGATACTCAGCGATCGCGTACCCGATCGTCAACACAATACAATAAACCCTTGACTATCCCATCATTTAACTGATGCGATCAACAACGATCGCGTACCCCATCATCTGCACGATGCGATCAACAGTGATTGCGTACTCCATCGTCTGCACGATGCAATCAACCTTTGATCGCTTCTTTCCTCGAAGAATCGCAACGCTTGCTCCGATCTTCTTCACGAACGACTCAAAACTCAAACAAACTTTGAATATAGACTCGATAACGATTAGTAATGCCTAAAATGCAGGGACCTTTACAAACAATCGCAAATGTAAAAGAATTAAATCAAACCGAGGCTACCATCCACGAAAACATTCATTAATCCGTACATCCACAGCAATTTAACAATTAAACAGTGTAGAAATACACCCACCAAGAACGTAAATTTCATTTCGTTGCAACATATGAAATTAGAGTATCATAACCTGACTCTGATACCAATTGAAGGATCTCTTAACGAAGAGTTTCATGAGTGCGTTCGGACCGCTCCAATTTCACTGTGACCGAAATACACCATATACATTCAAATCAAATGACCGCCCTCAATGACAAGAGTTCCCAACTCACTCAGGATTGAGGTCATGTTACCTATGGTCATCTTAGTGAAGTGAAGTCTATGTCGTGAACGGTGTTATATAACGAGACGTTAACACTTCGTGGTCAGGTCTTATACAAACTCTTTGTATAGGATGCCCCCGTTCGGTTTGGCAGTCTTATCGATGCAGTGTTTGAAGATATCATCAAGAAGAATGATAGAAGCAGACCAAGTAGACGTAAAGTTTCCAAATCAGAGAGTGTTATTGGGACGTTTTTAAATCAAATATCTTTGAATAATAAAACAGGAAATGATGAGATTAATTAAGAACCAAGTGTAGTTGAAAGAGATGTGGAAAGAAAACTAACAAAGTTCTTTCTTCCGCTGTAATCTTTTTGTTTTTGTATTGTCACTGAAGTGTTCATCAGTGTATTTGAAAATCCCAACTTTGTTCTAGAAAGTAATATTTAGGTATTGCTCCCCTTTCCTCTACACACACCAAAACCTATTTTTTTTTAATTTTTTTTTAAAAAACACCAAGTTTTGCCACATGTCAGTTTTTAATTGAGTACAATAAGAGTTGCACAATTGATTGATGCACTTTAAGCTGCACCCAAGTTTTTTTTTCATTATATAAACTTAAGGTCTGTTTCATTTAGATCCAAGTAGTCTTGCAAAAAAGAGAACATTAGTACTATTAGTTTATTGTGACATGGTTTATTCTCTTACAAAGAACATTAGTACTATTAGTTTATTGTGACATGGTTTATTGGTTTATCAGGTTTATTACATTTTCTCTTAATCTTAAGTTGATCATTCCTTCTTGCAATTTCAACATATCTCTATCGATGGTTAATCTCTACTAGTAATCTTCAGCTCTTGTGTGATTTACTGAACAACATGATTTGTTCATATTACATACGATTCAATTAATTTAGTGTGTGTCATATCTAGATCTCAAATTATGCATATCTAGATATGCTCATTCTTAACTTTTGAATTTGGATTGCAGGAATCATCATTTTGGTTGGGGCTTTGCTATATTTTGGCATCCATCTCCATTTATGATGACTACAGCAATGATGTCCTAGACATGGCCAATGGCTCCTGTTTTCCTAGGTATTTTCCTACCCTTTAAAAACCTCTCTTTTAACTGCACAAGTGAACCTTGACATAACATTGTTTCTTTGATTGTATACGAAAAGACCCATTTATCGAAAGAAGGATATGCAGTCAGTAGATAAACCTGAAGAATCTCAATCTGTTAGAAGTTGTCCCTCTCTTACGGATTTGGTTAAGAATCTCATTCTTGAGCTGAAACCTTTGGAGGTACTTTGTGTTCATAATAACTAGTGCATTCCTTTAGCTCAAAAGTTTCCAGAGCTGAATGAAAATTTTGGACTCTGCTTTCTTCTATAGCTTCTTGATCGTCTTTTTAAGGAGTGTAAGCGGCAAGGGGAAATTGTCGTCTCCAATGGATTAATAACACTTGAAGATATTGAGCATGCCAGATCCAATAATGACATCACAGTCATTAGCATTGGCTTACCTGCTTACTGCATTCTTCAGACAATCCTTCGTTCGGCAAAAGCCGATTCAACTGGATTGCTCCTGAGTAAGTTTCATTTCCTTCTTTTTGATGATGACTTTGAGCATATAAAAACTACTTTCAAATCCATTTGGGTTTCAATTGATTTAGATGACAACGTTACGGAGATTACTACCGCAAATCGACCGCAAGATGTATTCTTTGATTGGTTTCTGAGTCCTCTTCTGATCATCAAGGAGCAAATAAAAGCAATAAATCTCTCTGAGGAGGAAGAGGACTACCTCTCTAGATTGGTCTTGTTGGGTGATGATCCCATTAGAATGAAGAATTCAAACATCAGCTTGCCGCCAGAATCTAAATGCAAGTGCGCCGAACTTGAGGCATTGGCTCGAAGGTAAGTACTTGGAAAAACTTGGTACATCATTTAATGAATTCTGGTAATTTCATCATACCCATAATGGCTTTCTTCTGTCTACCATGAAGGCTTCGAGGGATCACCAGACTGATATCGAGATTTCCAACATTCAAACGTCGGTTTGGCAGTCTTGTCGATGCAGTGTTTGAAGATATCATCAAGAAGAATGATAGAAGCAGACCAAGTAGACGTAAATTTTCCAAATCAGAGAGTGCTATTGGGAGGTTTCTAAATCAGATATCTTTGAAAAATAAAACAGGAAATGATGAGACTGATCAAGAACCAAATGTAGTTGAAAGAGATGTGGAAAGCAAACTAACATAGTTCTTTCTTCAGCTGTAATCTTTTTAGTTTCTGTATTATCACTGAAGTGTTCATCAGTATATTTGAAAATTCAAACTTTGTTCTAGAAAGATTGACAGATGAAACTATATTATATAAAAAGTAATGTTTAGGTATTGCTCCCCTTTCCTCTACATGCACCAAAAACTCATTTTTTTTTAATAATTTCCTTTTCAAAAAATGAACGTGCCACATGTCAATTTATTGAATGTAATAGGAAGTGCCACATGTCAGTTTTTAATTGAATGTAATATAAAGTCCATGGAAATTTGTAATATAATTTAATGTAATTTAATTATATTATGATAATTAAATTACATTGAAAAATATTATGATAATTCCAAGAATTACCATGAATTTTGACTTTTTCATGCATTTAGCCTAAATTTAGTGATTTAAAAAGATTTGAGATCTATGATGATATATCAATTGAGAATTTTAGAAATAGTCTGCGTTTATCGTGAATATGTTTTCTTTAATAATGATTTGAGAATACTATGATTATAGGTTTTGAGACAATAGTGGTTTTTAAACCACACGATCTATGTATTCATAGTGATTATCCATATGCTATGTGAATATATTTTCGTAGTATATCAAAAAGAGATACAGGTCTTTGAGACCCACTTTGGCACATACATAGGCTTTTGGGCCATGTGTTGGGGTGTCAAACCTCTTAGGGGCAGCTTTGCATGCACGTATGACCATATTAGATTGCTCTGCTACATGTCTTGGGACTACTTGATATGTAATATGACCAACTATTGTTCTATAGTGCGTATAGGGTTTACTCTAAGCTAGTATGACCAAATATTAAGTACAAATTTAGCGAAGATTCTATATATGAGCTTACTTGTCTCTTTTTTCTCTCGTTTTATTTTCATAAACATAATTTCAAATAAGTAATTTTCTAAGTAAACTATCACTCACTGGATTTGTTAGCTCAACATTTCTTCCTAATTATTTCCACTAGATAGCATCAGAGTTCCAGGCATGCCTACTAGAGCTAACATCTACCATCTATCCTCTTAGACATGCTACACATCATTTTATATGTACATTGGCTTGGGAATACATTGTAAATATAAGATGTTGGATTGAGATTTTATGTTTTGACTAGATTATTATTAGTGGTTGACATGGTTTCGATGGAATGTTTCTATTGTCTATTCTGTGTTAACATTATCAATGGTTTTAGATTTTTTGTTTTTTTTTTTTTTTTTTTTGGTGTGGATGCACACTTGAAGATAGAATGTAAGCTGAAATTAGATATTGGAAAGTGTTAGTATACCTTATGGGGAAATTTGTCAGTTTTTAATTGAATGTAATTTAACAACAGTTTACGAAAAAAATGGATGGAAAAAACCACTAAGTATTATTTAAACGAGGAAAAAAAAGTGGTTGTCGGGCGGGGAACTACCCAGGTGACATTGATGGGCCGTCAAGAACCGGCCTGTTATCCTTCCACCGACAGGAGTGGGAGGTTACGCTGCTCTGTGAATCCAGCCTCACGCGGTGCCCTCCAATCTCTAGGGGCAGTGGACACCAAGCCTTCGCCCGAAGCCCAAGGCCCGACTCCCTACTTGGAAACGGACAGGCCAGACAGACTTCTTGAGAGGACCCTACCATCCGGGCCGAACCAACCTCCAACCACATTATTGCCTCCGTTTGGATTACAAGCTCACACTACCGAGCTCGGCGTTTGTAAGGAGTTGGCATGCCATTTATAAAGAAGATGCAGAGTTGTCATTTTATCGATGTGGTACAACATTTCAATCAAATTCTGTTTCAAAAACTTAAATACTCTTTTCATATTTCATATTTATATGAATATGATATGTTGAAGAATATTACCTTTTTTATTTTCTTCTGGTTTCCCACGGTCCAAGCAGGAAAAGAAAAAACCAGAACGATTCATTGCCCATTACCCGAAATTGTAGGACTCGACGTGCAATCAGCCATGGATGAACAAAAATCAACCGCCCACTATATTCAAACTCCTCTCAACTCCCATTTACGCCACTATAAATCTCTCCCCCACCAATCAACCTTCACTTCTTGTTATTGAACATATCCGTGGTGTTATGAACACTCATGAAGGACTAACTTCTTGTTATTGAACATATCCGTGGACACAAAAATATAATTTTAGTTCAAAGTGTACAGTTGTAGATTTTAGTGGAATGTACCCATAGTTAACAAATATTGATTAATTTGGTTAATGAGTTTAGCCAATTAATCCCGTATCGTTGGAGCTTTTGATCTACATATCCACCAAGTCCCCTTGTTAGCTCACTAGAGAATATTTAAGAGGGATATTTGAATTGTTTGGATTAGTTTGAGGAAACCATATATTAATGTGATCAATATATAATTGATTATGAACATGATCTATAATTCAAATAAAATTGGAAAGTAATATTTGAATAAAATTCAATTAATTAAATCAAGTGAATTAGATTCACAAAGAATTAACTAATAGAGAGGTATTGCACATATACATAAATGTTTATGATAATTAAATATATATACATTAAATTGGATTTAATGTATAAATAGTTATTTAATTAATGTGCAAATTAAATTAAATAAGTTTTATTTAATTGTGCTAATTAATTAAGTAAGTGTTATTTAATTAATTAGTCTAATTAGTTAATTAATTAATTGTGGAAAAGATAAATGGGAAAAAGATTAGGAAAAAAGCTTGATCCTTCTCTATATAAAGACTTCCCTATGGCCCCTTTGAAAGACAGTGACAATACACAACACACAAGTATTATAATGCAAAATTTTTCCTAAGCGACGAAAAGAATCATCTCTACTTCCAAAACCCTTTTCTTTATCTTAATCTTGACTATTTCACCTAGATGACCTAGGTAACTCGATCTGAATCCTGAGCTAACTATGAACTCCTGTTTATTCGAGATTGTCCTTAGATTTGCATAGTTGAGGGTTGGCTTAACAGCGTCGGCTCAATAAGACTCACATTTTAGGGGTAAGACCGGATAGATAACTGGGGGCATAGGGTGCAAGACGGAGTCCATGCCTACCAGATTTAGGAATAGGAGAAAGATTGTTCTCTCAAGTAATGAATCCGTGTCTTGAACAAGGGGTCCTATCCTCTCATTGGGCTAAGAGAGTTTGGTTTAGTGATTGGATCACAAACGAGTTGTTCATTAGAGGATCAGTAGGGACTTACGAGTATCTGTGAAGGGTTATTGGACAATTGATTGGTTATATCTGATGGACACAGAAATATATCTATGGTAAGAAGAGTAGAGCTGTCAATCTTTAGTGGAATACTTGGAAGTTAACGGATGGTGAATCTCGTGGCTAAAGAGTTTAGTCAGCTATTCAAGTACCGTTGGAGCTTCGAGCCATAGGTTCATCATGTCCCCTTGGTAGCTCAATGGATTCAAGTTGAGAATCAGTTTGAAGTGTTCAAATTGACAAGAGGGAGTTCGATTATATATGATATGATTGAACTGGTCAATTATATATGATATGGTTGACATGATGTATGAGATACATTAATTGAAGGAATAGGATATAAATATAATTTATATCTAGTGGAGGAGAAATGGATTATGGTTTATATGTTGTATATGATATGATATTAAACTATAGATTATCAATATAATATGATTATATTTATTTCTAATTAAAGAATTATAAGATAATTGTTGGCGGATTTTTCTCCATAACCGAATGAGATAGTGGGAGGTTGCTTTCAGCGTAATTGAAGGATAAAATGAAAATGGGTTTCATTTTACAACAGATCAAATAGTCGCTCCCCGATTTAGTACACTGCCCTAGTAAACAAGAGCATACAAGATAACTCAAAGTTTACTAAACGATTGTACACACGTGCGCTTTACCTAAACCATCGTGAAGCATTTGCTAAACGATCATATGCCCGAACGTTTTTACTAAACAATCATCTAAACGATTAAGCCCCTTTTAGCACACGATCGTGTACCTTTTACTAAACGATCAAGTAGTCGTCTATACGATAGACTTCAGATATCTCCCACTTGCTTGGTCGTGGTAAACAATCGTTCCTTCCTCCTTCTCTCTACCAAATCCAACAAAGTCCACACCTCCTGGATTCTCACTCCGAGCATACCGAGATTTTCGAGTGGTTGTGTCCTCCATTGTTGCCTTGTTCATGAGCAGTTCATTCGATGGTAGACGACAGCGAGATTTGGTGGACGATAGGCTTAACGGTCTCAACGACAGCGAGATTGGCTGAATTGACGAGAGCGAGATTTAAAGTGAAGAAGATTTCTTCAACTAGTATGTTCATTCCTTTGTTGTTTAAAGTTCAAAGCATGCCGTAATTTATTGTTAAATGCATAACTAGTTTGTTTGATAGTGAATGCGGTGTTTCTATCACAATGAGTTTGGAATGATCTTGCTTCCGCTCAGAGGTGCTCTTTGATAAGATTTCCTTCAGTAAAGTGCTACAAATGGTCTGATCCCGACCATTCATGTGGAGACATGTGAGAGGGGGTGTCCTATATAAAGAGCTTGTATAAGACCGAACCATGAGATGATTAGTCTTTTTATATAACGCCCTTGATAATTGAAACTTACATTTCACTAAAATGATCATAGATGACATGACCTTAATCTGGAGTGAGTCGGAACTCTTGCCTATGAGGGCGGTCCTTTGATTAGTATGGGTGAGAGTGATCAGATTACCAACTCAATAAGCGTACCTTTTTGGGGATTCTTCTAATTGGGGAGCTGAGAACTCAGCTACACAAGATGAAATGCACTCCTTCCCTGAAGCAGGCGTAAGTAGATAAATTGCTCCTTAACGGCTGATTCTGAGTCTTGAACATAATGGCCACACCCTATCTTTAGAAGAGAGGACTCAGTCATTGTAGTACTATGACTTATTATTCATTAAAGAAATCAATAGTACTTAAGAAGTTAGATATAACTATAGGGGCAAAACGTTAATTTGGCCCAGCTGTACTTACGAGCGATTTCTGAAGGGTCATCGTACTATTTCTTGGTTATATGGACACAAAAATATATCAGTAGTGCGAAGAGTGCAACCATCGGTCTTTAATTTAGTGACCAACAGTTAACGGATGGTGGATCTCATGACTAAGAGTTTAGTCAGTTATTCATGTACCATTGGAGTTTTAAGCTATAAGTCCATGAAGTCCTCTTGGTAGCTCAATGGGTTCAAGTTGAGAAATAGATTTTGGGTTAGTTTGAAGTGTTCAAATTAACGAGAGAAAATTCAATTATATGTGATATAATTGATATGATGTATTAGATACATTAATTGGAGGAATTAATATAAATTTGATTTATCTTAAGTACCATAAAATAAATTTTCATATGATAACATTGTTGGGTTTTATGTCCTAAAACTCATAGATAGTAAATATAACTTTTGACTGTTCATTAATAAATTATATTGATGTTTTTCAATAAAGCGTTATTGTTTATTATTATGTTAATCATGCCTAAATAACTCTAATCCAATAAATTAATATCCTGGGTTGTTGTATGAGTATTGATCTATATGTGGAGATATATGGGGATCACTGTTTAAGAACAACCTAAAGGGTTTATAGTATAAATATAAGGTTGGGTACCTTATCCTGTAACACTATGGATATGACTTTGTATTTGATACAAACACAATGATTTAAAGTTTATAATTTAATTAAACTTTCTGGTATAAATTTATTTTTGAATTTGATTTAAAATTTAATTTATGGGTGAATTAAATATTTGAAGGACTTTAAATATTAATTGTAATATGAATTAATCATTTTAATTTAATTATATTTAATCAAATATGATTTGATAAATTAATTAAATTAAAAACTATAGATTATATAAGAGAAAGATAATTGAATGTGATTCAATTATAAGATTAAATTAAATATGTGATATTTAATTTAATGATTAATTAATTGGAGAATCAATTATTTAATTTAATTATATTTAATCAAATATGATTTGATTAAATTAATTGAATTTAAACTATAGGTTATGTGAGAGGGATGTATTATACAGGAGATATTTAATTATTATTAATTAATTTGATTAATTCATAATTATTTAATTTAATATTTTATAAATTAAATTCGATTTAATTTATTTAGTTAAATTAAATATATATTTATTATTATTTAATTAATTAAAATTATTTTTTTTTTATTTGGGAAGGGAGAGGGAATCTTCTCCCTAATTCTTCTCCCTCTCCCTCCAATACTCACATATGAGGTTCAGATCTCTGAGAATTAGTGTGTGTGAACAAAAAAAAAAAACTTTCTCACAGTTTTTTTTCTCCCATTATTCTCCCTTAATCCAAGATTGAAGAGGGGATCCCACAATCCCGCCTCGTTAGATCCGTGAGAGAAGACCAATGAAGGCTTATTGGAGGTGTTGTTGATATCCAACAAGTTTGTTTTAAGTTATGAATTCCTTTTATTATTATTTTTTTTGAACGTATATGTTTAGCCTAGGTTTATTTTCCAATGCTAAATTTATTTGATATTAAATTAGAGTTAGATCTGTTGTTTTCCACTGTGCAGGGCTTTAATCCCTGCAGAAATATTAGAACTATAGGTTATAAATATAATATGATAAGTTGGTTATCATATTTATTTATAATATATTAATTATATGATAATTAATTCTTTTTCTTTAATAATCATTTTGAGCGGGAGGTTATTGGAAGTTCTATGGTAACCGTGAGATAAAAAGAAAATTGTTTTCTAAAATTATTAGTTGATTCATTTCGAATTAATCTCACGAAAAAGGCTATCAAGTAAAAAAGATTTTTACTAAGTGATAGCATTGACAACATACACGATTGAGCTAAGAATTGACTATACGATAGTTACTCGTTGATCATTGCTACACAATCGAGTAACAATGTCTATACGATAGGCTTCCATTTTTTAAACGATCGAGTACATCGTCTATACGATAGACAGTCTTTCATCTCCTCGATCGTCTACTTGATCGTATACCTCCTATCTTCCTCCATCCAAGATCATACAGAGCCCATAACTTCTGAATTCTCACACCGAGAATACCAAGGCAATACTTTGTAATACCCTAACCCCTAATTTGGAGGGCATGAGGAAATAGAATATAAAAATAAAAAATATAACAAAATTATGAGGAATTTAGACGTGGAAAAACCAAGATAAATGAATTAAGTATGGAATAACGCAATGGTTTAAGTATTGTCTACGTGTTGCGAAAGGCATGCGGTGATGGAAGCGTTGGACCAAACAACTGTCCTACGCGTGATGCCAAGCGAGAGTGAAGAGAAAATGGGAGAGAGCGAGATTGGAGAGAGCAGTTTGAGCGAGAGAATGGGAGAGAGCGAGATTATGTGCGAGAAAGTTGAAGAGAGCGGGAGTGGAGAGAGCGAGATTATGAGCGAGAAAGTGGGAGAGAGCGACACCAGCGAGAAAGGAGAGAGCGAGAGCAGCCTGTGCGTGCAACAACGCCTCGTTCGATGCTGCATTCGAATGCCTCGCCCACGCGAGCGGCCTCGCCTATGCATCGAACGGTTGGGCAAGCATCCATGCGTTGAGTTTAGGCTGCGTTGTTGTGGATTATGCGTTGAAAACCCTAAGTTGAACACATACGGAGGGTGAGGTCACAAGGGTAACACCAGCCAAACCATGTGTCACCTTGGGAGAAATTCTTAAGGGCTAAGGAATTGTGGTGGACGCATATGGAGAAAACACCTTGGGCCAAGATGATGCAAGCTTGCGTTGATAAGGGGAGAGGTAAACACTTGGTCATGCAGTCGAGTAGGTGGTGTCAACACCAGAGGAAGTTTGGACTCCTATAAATAGAGCCTTTGGGATTTTATTTTCAAATCACAAAATCAGAAATTATGTCAAAAAAGAGAGGGAGAGTAGAGCGCATTGGACAGTGAGGGTTGAGGAGAATGCATCAACTTGAGATGAGAAGATCTCCCAATAAACTCGTGCGTTTGATGTGATTTCAAAGTGATCTGAAAGATAAAAGAGTCTAGTTTTCATGGAGAGGCTGCCAGAGAAGAAGCTCTAAGAAATCGGGCTGGAGAATGAGGAAAAGACAGAAGGGTCGAGCTGTCGGGTAAGCTGGGCCAGTCTTGATGTTTTGATGTTTCCGGCCAAACCACTAGAAGTTATGAGCTAAGATTTTATGGTAAGCTTCCTGAGACATTAGAGTATTTTTGTAGAAGGAAGTAACTTGAGATAAAGCCTAGAACTATGAGTAATTTGAGCTTTAAATTGAATGTGGAATTTAGGGTTCAAAAGAGGAACTCGAGAAGACCAAGGAACTTCTAAAAAGAAAAGTTCCTAAAGCGACTAAGGTGAGTGGTTAATTCTTCCCTTATTATTTGTGCATATTGTATACTAATATGTTGTGATTTTTGTGATGATGGGATAGTCAGGGGATCTAAAGACCTAGAACCTGAGCCCAGAATAAATCCTTACAGGATGGTCAAGGGACGGAAGAGTCTAGTGCCTGAGCCTGTGGGATTAAGAATCCTTGAAATGGGATGGTCAAAGGGCCGACGAGCCTAGTTTCTGAGCCCATGATGGGAGGAGCTACGTGTACATAAGCTAGTATTACTGTTATGATATTATGTGGTAAACATCTACCGTGTGTGTAGGTGGAATGGTGAAAAGCATAATGCTTTTGTTGGAGGTTCACTTGGAAAGCTCTTGTTGGTTGTAATTGTGTCACCGCTCACTAAGCTTTATAAAAGATCATTCCGTTATTTCATGTTTTTCTTCCCAGGTAGCAAAAGGTGAGGAGTTCCAGAGTGCTGCTAAGGTCAAGGTCTGCCACAGGCCACAGATACACTCCCGAAGGGTTTTACAGTTGGTTGTTATTGTAAACTTTGTAGTTAAGTCTTGGAGTTGTATAAACGTTACATTGTTGTAATATAAGATGGTCCTACTTAATCCGTTGTAGTTTGTCTCCTTGACTTAATCAATTGAATGTTAAATTTATACATTGGTATCAGAGTTAATTCCGCAAGAGTTATTAGGCAGTAAGTGTCAGTCTAAGGGTTGATAACTGCTGCAGTCGCATCCCTTTCCATAGGCTATGAGGATGGTCTGGGGCGGGGTGTGACACACTTGTTGTAGTGTTCCTGTTCAATTCGTGGATCGAGTTGGACTCGATTAGAGTCGAGGCTTATCCAGACGTTCGTGGAGATCGTGTTCTATTCATTGAGTTCGAGTGCTGTTTTGGACGCATTGGAAACTGATCAAGGGATACTTGAAGAATAGTTCTTCAAAGGCATGCATACTCTATCCTTTGTATCTTCTTGTAGCATGCTGTAATTTATGATTATGCATAATTTGTTAGTTTCCGTTTAAGACTGTAATTGTTGTGTTCATTCTCTGTGGAATTTGGAACGATCCACTTCCGCTACTCATGGAGATCTCTATTTAGATTTTCTTCAATTGGTATCAGCGTCTGGTTATTTTGATATTCCAAATTTCATTGTTGTATTGAACTTCTTTTACAGTTATGATATGTTTTACGTTTTCTATAATGCCTTTAAGAGTTAAATGTGTTTGCGGATGTGTTGATGGATGTTTACGGGATGATTGCCTCTCTTTAAAGTTTTCTTTAAGTTTACAAAGTGTTAATTTGTAAGGGCCCCTACATTTTTTTGACATAATTAACAAGTAATCGAGTCTGTATTCAAAGCGTTTGAAGTTTTTTGAGTCGTTCGTGATGAAGTTTCAAAGCATGGAGATGCATCGAGGAAGAAGACCAAAGGTTGGTCGCATCGTGTAGCCCAAGCTAAACAATTGTTAAGATTTGGCTAAACGACCATATAGAAAAGATTTATCCGGTTGTGTAGTATTTACTAAACAATTGTATAGCTAATGCTAAACAATTGAGTAAAGAGCTTATTCTATCGTGTAGCGTTGGTTGCTCGATCGTGTGGACGCTTGAGGTAAACGATCGCATAGAGTATTTGATGCTCGTCGTTTAATAGGCGCGCACATTAAACGATCATGTAGTTCAACATGCTTTATCGCATAGTCACTAGCTACACGATCACCTGGTATACGATACCTTACGCTTGCTCATCAATTATTTAGACGATTATGCTTCATCGCATCGTTGTCATCTACTTGATCGTTTAAGACGTGCATTACACAATGTGTGTTGCACGATCGCGAGACCTTCATGCTTCATCGCATAGTCAAAGGTACCCAATCGTTGCTAAACGATCGTTTATGCTCATACACTGTTTCTAGATAATCACAAGGAGCTGTTAACGATCAAGGAGACGCGATCTTCACCCAGATGGTTCAAGACCCAGTTTGCTTGTTTGAACTCGTGGACTCAATGCTCTTTGTAATAGTTAGCTTTATTCTTAAGGATTTGAGGCTAATTATCTCGGTTCGTCAATCTTTACTTAATGTACATGAGATGTATGTTTGTTTATATGCCATAATGTATGACATATAGATTTAAAACTCACCTTAGGTTATGCATTTTATTCATGCATCATATATTATAAGAGTTATAATATAGTAAATGGCATGATAAAATTACAAGAAAGCATGCTCATACATCATATAATATAAGAGTTATATTAATGCATCATCTTTATATTATAAGAGTTATAGTATAAGGGTGTTGAGCATGCCACTTAGGCTTATTTATAAGAGTTATGAATGCCTTGAATATGTTGCTTTGCGTTGTAGTTAGTTTTAGTTGGTTCCTGTTATAAGAGTTATAATGGAAATTAAAACTAAAATTAATAAAGAAAAGAGTTGCATGCGAACTTGGATGAACTCTTGTTTTAAAGGGCTTTTAAAATTTGATTGAGATAGATGTAAGTTGTTCTAAGTGTTCATCAGTGTATTTGAAAATTCAAACTTTGTTCTAGAAAAATTGACCAATGAAACTATATTATCTAAGTAATATTTACAGGCAAAAAAAGAAAAAGTGGTTGTCGGGCGGGTAACTACCCAGGTGACATTGATGGGCCGTCAAGAACCGGCCTGTTATCCTTCCACCGACAGGAGTGGGAGGTTACGCTGCTCTGTGAATCCAGCCTCACGCGGTGCCCTCCAATCTCTAGGGGCAGTGGACACCAAACCTTCGCCCGAAGCCCAAGGCCCGACTCCTTACTTGGAAACGGACAGGCCAGACAGACTTCTTGAGAGGACCCTACCATCCGGGCCGAACCAGCCTCCAACCACATTATTGCCTCCGTTTGGATTACAAGCTCACACTACCGAGCTCGGCGTTTGTAAGGAGTTGGCATGCCATTTATAAAGAAGATGCAGAGTTGTCATTTTATCGATGTGGTACAACATTTCAATCAAATTCTGTTTCAAAAACTTAAATACTCTTTTCATATTTCATATTTATATGAATATGATATGTTGAAGAATATTACCTTTTTTATTTTCTTCTGGTTTCCCACGGTCCAAGCAGGAAAAGAAAAAACCAGAACGATTCATTGCCCATTACCCGAAATTGTAGGACTCGACGTGCAATCAGCCATGGATGAACAAAAATCAACCGCCCACTATATTCAAACTCCTCTCAACTCCCATTTACGCCACTATAAATCTCTCCCCCCCAATCAACCTTCACTTCCATTATCCAGTTCAATTCCTTCTGTAAAAAACTACAATTATTATCAATGCCGTCCAACTCCTTCTTCACACTTTTCCTTCTCACTACCTCCTTCTCCGCCGTCGCTTCTTTTGAGTTCCAAGTCGGTGGCGTCAAAGGCTGGGTAGTTCCGCCGGCTAACGACAGCAAAATCTACAACGATTGGGCCTCAGAAAACAGATTCAAAGCCGGTGACACCGTCCGTAAGTACAGTTAATCTCCACAACACCGATCGATTAAATTAACGTCCCTTTCTACATTAACATTGTATCTGTCTGTTGTTTTTGAATTAGGTTTCCGGTACAAGAAGGACTCGGTGATGGAAGTGACAGAAGAAGAGTATAAAAGATGCAATTCCACACAACCAAATTTCTTCTCCAACACCGGCAACACCGTCTTCCAATTCAGCCGATCAGGAACTTTCTACTTCATCAGCGGCGCTAATGGCCACGGCGAAAGAGGGCAGAGGATGATCGTGAAGGTCATGGCCGATGATAAATCTGCTTCTTCCTCCGATTCTAACAAATCCTCTGCTTTGAGCGCTCCAACTTCGTCTCTGTTCCGTTGGCTCTGTCCATTCTGTTCTAGTCTGGGATTTGAAGATATTTTCCATAATCTTTTTTTTTTCTTTTGAATATCAAGGTTTCAAAAATTATTCAAAAATATCCATATCCTAAAATATCTTATACATTATCCTCTTAATTAAGCTATAATGTATCAAATACATTATAATAAATATATCATATATAATTAAAATAACTTAATTATATCATATATAATTAAATCTCTCTATTAATTTGAACAATTCAAAAACTTATTCTTATTTTAAACCTCATGGACCTGTAGCTTGAAGCTCCAATGGTACATAAATATTTAATCAAACTCTTTAATTAAAATATTTACCATCCGTTAACTGTCGAGCACTTCACTAAAGACCGACAACTGCACTCTTTCCACTACAAATATATTTCTGTGTCCATTGGACATAATCAATCAATAGTACAATGACCCTTTACAAATTGTTCATAAGTACAGTTAGGCAAAAATTACCGTTTTGCCCCTATAGTTATATCTAACTCCTTAAGTACTACTGATCCCTCTAATGAACAATAGATCATAATCTAATTATGACTAAACTTCTCTCGGGCCAAGAGAGGGTGTGGCGTCACATTGTTCAAGCCTCAGAATCAGCCCTTAAGGGAGAAATTTATCTACTTACCCTGACCTTGGGGAAGGAGTGAATTCCTTCGTTGTGTAGCTGTGTTTTTAGCTCCCCAATCAAACGAATCCCCAAAATGGTAGGCTTGTTGAATCAGCGATTTAGCCACTCTCACCCATACAAATCAAAGAATCGCTCTCATAGGCAGGAGTTCACAACTCACTTAAACAGAATTGTATCGCTGATTCCACGATGGAAGCTGAATATGTAGCTGCATGTGAAGCAGCTAATGAAGCAGTATGACTCAAAAAATTTCGAACATATTTGGAAGTGGTTCCAAATATGCATATGCACCTTGTATTATGATATGGATCAGTTGTCAATTCAAAGGAACCTAGTGCTGGAAATGTCCTAGAACTCGCAGTTCGTATTAAACATTCTATTTATCAATAAAATATTATTGAGTAACTTATTCAATAAAGTTGTTAATTTTGCATTCTATTATGAAAATCCAATAAATATATCCATGGCTATAGTGTGAATACTTTAACTTTATGTGGTGACATAAACAGGATTAAGTTAATAGTATATAACCTAAATGGTCTAATAAATATATGGATGAAATTGGGTATCTCATCTTGGTAACACTATTGGATGCGACCCATTTTGTACGTAATACAAATGATGTGATCCACGATCATTCATGTAGAGACATGTGAGTGGAGGCATCATATGCAATGAGTTTGCATATAGACTGGACCACAAAATAGTCACTTTTCTTTATAACGACTGTTTATTGTTAAAACTAACTATTTTATTTTAAGTAACCTAGGTTAACTCGATCTTAATCCTGAGCTAGCTATGAACTTCTGTTTGTTCGGGATTATCCTTTGATCTGCATGGGTGAGAGTAATCCAACAACACTGCTTAATAAGCCTTCCATTTTGGGGATAAAACCAGATGAATAGCTGGGGACATAGCCCTGCAAGATGAAATTCACTCCTACCTGATTTAGGGTTAGCAGATAGGTTGTTCTCTTAAGTACTGATTCCAGGTCTTAAACAATCGAGCCCTCGCCTTCTCATGATAGAGAATGGACTTGATTCATAAGTATTATGAACCAAATTGTTCATTAAAGGGTCAGTGGGAACTTAAGGAATAAGATGTATTCACAAGGGTAAAATGATGAACTTGACCCAGTTGTGATTATGAACAACCTGTGAATGATCGACTTACTGATCATGGTTATATCGAGTGGACATAATATATCTACAGTGAGGGAGTTCAACTATGGGCTTTAGTGGAGCGACCCATTAGTTAACGAATAGGGGTTAATTCGGTATAATGAGTTTAGCTATTTGATCTCGAATCGTTGGGGCCCATGATCTATAGGTCCGCGGGATCTCCCTACTAGCTCGTAAAGGGATTGGCTTTAGAGTAGCATGATAAGTTAATTTGAAACGTTTAAATTAGAATTAAATGGAATATGATAATTTATACTTAAATGTGGTTTAAATATATGAAGGTGGTTTTGTGTAAAATTAATTTAATATTTGATATTAAATTAATTAGAATTAATTGATTTATTTAAATAATTATTTATTAATTTTATTAGAAAATTAATTTATGAAATTAATTTTATAAAATTAATAATATTTTAAATATTTGAAATCAAATTGATTTTTAGAAATTATTTGGTTTTGGAAAAACAACACAAATGGAAAGATGGATTTTTCCATTAAACCTTCAACTAGCTCACACAAAACCCATTTTCTTTTGGCTTCAATAACTCCAAGCATGAGTTGCATCTCATACAGACATCTTTTTTGCATGAAAGACCTGCAATAAATAAAGAAGATGGGAGTGGAATTGAGGCATGCATTCAAAGAGTTTATACAGAAAAATTTGAGCTGAAGAAATTGTTCTTCAAGTGGGTTGTAGGAGTGAGCTTCTCTCCAAGTTTCCTTTTTTTTAAGTTGTTTTTTTAGTCCCACAACTCATTCTAAAGCTCCAAGAGTATAGTGGGGAAGATCTTGATGTGGTTTGCAGCAAATTTCGAAGAAGATTACAGCTAAGAATCAAGACTTCAAGGAGTTCTACAAAAGTATGACTTCAAACCCTCTTGTGTTAGATGAGCATGTTTTAGTTACTGCCAAAATTAATGAATTAAAGTGCTTATTGATCCTTGTTGCTTCTGTTGCATGCTGATATACTCTTACACCTATGAGCCATAAATGCAGAAAACACATCAAGTAGAAGTACCATCTCATCAGGAAGATAGTACATAAAGGAGATGTGATAGTCGGATAATCTTGCTGATCCATTTACAAAAGCTCTTCCGACTAAAGTGTTCGAGGGTCACTTGGTAGGACTGGGACTACGAGCACCATAAATCTGGGGAAAGTAGGAGAATGTCAAGGGTATATAGATGCCTCAGTTTATTGTATTTTTCTCTTTTTTCTCAACATTATATATTTATATATATTTGTAACTCATTGGAGTTTTAGTCCAAGTGGGAGATTGTTAAAAATGCCCTAAAACTCACAGTTCGTAATATATGAAACATATTCTATTTTTTCAATAAAAGTATTTTCGAAATTGCATTTTGTTATGAAATCCAATAAACGAAACCATGGCTATAGTATGAATACTGTAACTTTATGCAGAGATATAAAAGAGAATCAAGTTATAGTATATAGCCTAAAAGGTCTGTAAGTATATGGATGAGGTTGGATACCTCATCCTGAGGACACTATGGATGCGACCCACTTTGTATACTAATACAAAACAATGTGATCCCAAAATCGTTCATGTGGACACATGCGAGTGGGGGCATCCTATGCAAAAGACG
The DNA here is from genome assembly GCF_027475165.1 of Benincasa hispida. Classification (NCBI taxonomy): domain Eukaryota; kingdom Viridiplantae; phylum Streptophyta; class Magnoliopsida; order Cucurbitales; family Cucurbitaceae; genus Benincasa; species Benincasa hispida. The sequence continues at coordinate 13,864,664 of NC_143483.1, forward strand.
TTTGCATAAGACCGGATCACGAAATAGTCACTTTTCTTTATAACGATCTTTTACTGTTAAAACTGACTATTTCAATTCGATGACCTAGGGTAACTCAATCTTAATCCTGAGCTAGCTATGAACTCCTGTTTATTCGGGATTATCCTTTGATCTGCATAGGTGAGATTAGTTCAACACTGCTCAATAAGCCTCTCATTCTGGGGATAAAATCAGATAGATAGCTGAGGACATAGCCCTGCAAGATGGAATTCACTCCTACTCAATTAAGGTTAGCAGATAGGTTGTTCTCTTAAGTATTGATTGCTGGTATTGAACAAACGAGCCCCGCCTTCTCATGATAAAGAGGGATATGGTTTATTAGTAGGACTATAAACCAACCGTTCAATAGAGGATCATGGTGACTTAAGGAGCAAGATGTATTTATAGGGGTAAAACGGTAATTTTGACCTAGCTATAAATATAAATGACCTATGAAAGATCGACTAACTGATCATGGGTAAATCAAGTGAACAAGAATATATCTACAGTGAGGAGAGTGCAATTAACGAGCTATAGTGATATGTCTCGGTAGTTAACGAATATTGATTAATTTGGATTAAACAGTTTAACCGAATAATCTCAAATCATTGAAGCTCATGATCTGTAGGTCCATAAGGTCTTTCTACTAGCTCGTAAAAAATTAAACCTTGGATTAAAATATTAGGGTTTGGATTTGAAATGTTCAAATTCAATTATAGGGTTTGGATAATTATATTTGATATAATTAACATTTAAATTTATTGAAAGTAAACATATTTGAAGAGATAAATATATTTAAATAATGATTTAAATATTGATTACATGAATAAGATTCATGTTTAAATTAGGTGTTTTATTGATTTAATATTTGATATTAAATGATTATTTAATTAATTAATTAATTAAATTAAATTCATATTTAAAAGAAGAAATTCAATTTAAAAAATTGAATTTAAATTAGATTTAATTTAGTTTTTGTTTATTTTGATAAAATGAAAAATTAGAATTTAAAAAAGGTTCTAAATTGTCAAAGTGAATTTATCCCAAAAATTGAATTTTGAGTGGATTAATCCATAAGTTAACACCTAGCCCACTTGGATAGTGCTAATTGAAGTTCAATCAGATGATCATTGTAGTGTTTGCATTAATCAAATGAATAAATACTTCAAATTTCTAAAATTTGGGGATTATGCAATCAGAATTTTGAGAAATTTTGCAGAAAGCTTTTTTCTCTCAAACCCTCTCCAATCCATCTCCAACACCTTTCCAATTCAGAGTTCCATCACTCAAATCCAATGTTGAGAATAATAGAAAAGATTCTCTTGGTGGTCTACTGAAGATTTGAAGATCAAATTCATGGAATTAGCAAGGATTTAGAGGATTCTACAAAGGTTGTAAATTCTGAAACCCTTTTTGTATATTCTTGTGTTTTAGTATGCTTGTGACTCAAATTAAGTGTAATTAGAGTGCTTAATGATTATGTTATTTTCCGTTTTATCCATGTTTACTCTATCATATTTATCATTTTGATATGTTTTAATTAGGGCTGGCAAAATTCCCTATGGGGAATCCCTAATTTATCTGGGAATGGGGTCAAACCAGGGACTTCTTTAGGATCCCAAACCAGGGATGGGGTGAGGATGAAGAGGGTATCCCCGCCCCGTCCCAGACTACACTCGGATTAGATTTTTAATATATATTATTTTAACCTTTTACATTTAGCTTAGATTTTTATTTAACCCAATCTAAATCTAATGAAAGTGCCCACGCCCAAACAAAAGAAAATATTAGGATTTTTTATTTTTTTTTAAAAAAAGGTTCCTATGGAGAAACAATAGGGGAAATGGGTGAGGATAGGACGGGAACCCCTTCTTGCCTCAACCGGACTCCGTTGCCAACACTAATAAGAGATTTTGACTTTGAAATTTTGTGTGATTTTGTGGGATTTTATGATTTAACTTAAAATTTTGGTTATTGAGAAAATTGGTATAAGCTAAAATTTGGAAAATTAAGAAAAAATAAAAGTATCTATATGAAAAAAGAGGATATTTCTTTAATTTGTTTTTAAATTAAAATTTTCAAATTTAACAAAACTTCAAACAAATTGATCACCATATTAATGCTACGAGCATTTTTAATTTTTTTTTTAAAAAACTTAAAGTTATTTTTGCAACGATTGTTTTTGTTCATATACTAACTATGAAGATATGTTTGAACTTTTTTAAGTTGAGAGTATTTTTAAACTTTTGAAAGTTTAAGGATATTTTTTAAACAAAATTTTAACGATTTCCATCCAAAATTAATAACAAAAGTATTTTTTAAACACTTTTTGAAAGTTTCAATATAAAGTTTTGAAAGTTGAAATATATTTTTTTATATAAAGTACAAAGTTAAAGATACATTTTTTAGAATTTAGCCAAACTCAAACCTGCATAATTTTAACTATTGTTAAAAAAAATTGCAATTATAGTGACATATTTGTAATTGTTTTAATTAAAAAGGTAAAATGGTAAAAAACATTTAAAAAAGTCACCTTTTAAAGATTTCAATTATAGATATTGATGTTTTATAGTCTTCTTTTAAATAGAAATATCGTCTTTAAAACACGGTTGTATTAACCAAAATAAAATAAATTAAGGATAAGGTGCACAAACCTATGGAACAGCCCTGAATTAGATAATTAACCGATGTTGACCTATTTCCATATGCATATGCCTCGCTTTACGACTCTATTCCATTTTTCATTTTCTCTTATAAGTTACAACATTCTACAAATTATATTTAAAAATAAGAAAAAAGATTATTTTATTTTCCGCCGGTGAATCCTCCCCTCGATCCGCCGGTAACTATCAGCGTTCATCGTCTTTCTCTGCTTCTGAATTTCGATTTGACGGATCAAATTTCACTTTCCGACGATAATCTTCTCCTTCTTGTTTTTCCTTTGCGTTCGCCGGAAATCAGGAAACGAAGAGAAATGGCGTCGTGGAATTCGATTCCGCTCGAGATTACCTACGAAGTACTCGGATGGTTCGCCTTCGTTTCCTGGTCCATCAGTTTCTATCCTCAAGTCATCTTAAATTTCCGTAGGAAAAGGTACTTTCGTTCATTTCCTTTTGTTTATTCGATCCGATTTCTTCTTCTTGATTTATCGTTGTTTTTTTTTTTTTTTTTTTTTTTTTTTTTTGGTGTTGATGTAGTGTCGTGGGACTGAACTTCGATTTTGTGCTGTTAAATTTGACTAAGCACTCGACATATTTGATATATAATGCCTCGCTTTACTTCAGCTCGGCTGTTCAGAAACAGTACTTCGAGAAATATGGTTACGATCAGGTCACTCTAATTCCTTTACCTTCTTGCTTTTTTGTTCAAATTTTAGGGGTGAACTTCTCGTTGTGTGTTCTTCTGTTTTCATGTTTTGATGTTGGAATTAATGTTGCATTCGTTGAATATATCTTGTGTTTATGGCCGCTTTAGAATAACTTATTGTGTTGGACTTCACAACTACAAGCATATTTTGCCAGGAAAATCTAGATGTGGAAGTTTGAACTCAATATCCTGCTATTTAATGTGAATTAGTGTGTGTTCGTGTTTAGCATGTCAACATGTTAGAATATTTATTCAACTTCATTAGTCAATACATGTATAGAGTTTTTGGATCCTTCCTTCCACCTTTATATTTCTACTGATTTTGTTGATTTTCTTGGATCCCTCAGATGATACCTGTTGCTGCAAATGATGTTGCTTTCTCAATACATGCTGTTCTGTTGACGGCAATCACCTTGTTCCAAATTGTGATATATGATGTGAGCAGTTTGGGATTCTTCTCTAAGTTCATATTTGTTCTGTCCGCTGATCTAGTTAAATATTGGTTTTAGTAACATATTTGTTGTTTTCTTTTACTTTTGCAGCGCGGAACTCAGATAGTTTCCAAAGTATCACTGACAATTGTTACTGTTGTATGGCTATTTGCCGCAATTTGTTTCTTCATTGGTCTGTCTAGCCATTCTTGGCTCTGGCTAATTTCCATATTCAAGTAAGTGGGTTCTTAAGATGTTTCCTGAATGGTGATATTTTTTTAGTTGGCACTTTAAATCTTTTGATGATCTATTGTGTACTGAACCAACCTATGACTGGAATTCTTCTGCTATACTTTATTAACTTATAACGATGTGAAAAGCTACCTTAACATTTCACAAATCTGATTGCTGTTTGTCTTAGCACATAAATTATTGAATTTCTCTGCTACAAAATAACTTCCTGAAAAGAGGTTCGTCATTTGAACTCTTCCCACCCCCCCTTTTAGCAATATCCTAGCCAAGGTCTAAAAAGCCACGTGCCCTGCACCACATTGGTGCCTTTGCAAGAATCACCATTAAAACTGATATTACCACTTCCATAGCTATAGATTTCTAGGACTTCAATTATTCAAGCAGAAATAATGGTGCAAGAATCAAGATTTGCTTCTTCAAACTCTCGAAAATGTTTGTTTGACGATGACAGATTTTTTTTCCCCTTTTATGAACTTTAATGATGACAGTTGAAGATGTCCTTTTAGGAAATTTGACCAGAGAGAAACTTTAATGGCTTTCAAGATGGAAATGTGATGATGAGATCGTGGAAGAGGTCATGTTTTTGGTTTTTAGATATACTTATTTGATTGAATCGTTGTGTAATTATCTTCCTCTAGGATTCTACCTTTTATTTGGATAAGAAATGGTATCACTTTATTAATAGCCAGTAGAAGGGCGGCATGGCAATATCTGCCCTGCCAGAAACGGTGTTAATCTACATTAATCAAGTTGTAGAGTACTTAAAGTGAGAAGAAAACCTTTAGATAAAGCACTGCAATTAGAGACTGTTTAGTGTGTACCGTATATGTTCAACAATTACCTTATAATTTGTCTTTGAAGATCATTTTGTTCCCTCAATCCGTAAAGCTAACTGAAGAGCTTTTGAAGCAATTTTTCAAAGGACTCTAGCCTTACCATGAACCATCTAGGAGTTGACCAGAAAGAACTTTGGGAAGCAAAAACTAATATCCTTAAGGCAACACACGAAGCCAATTTATGAAAAGAAAGTTCAGCCAAGCCACAATGGATGGAATATATTGTAGTGTTTTCCTACCTACTCTACAACTTGATCTTACTTGATGTTAGATAGTCTTTTGGGGATTATCTTTTTAAATTCTATCTTGGATGTATTGAATTCTAACTTTTTGGGGGTTGTCTTGTTATTAGCAGTAGTAGTGCCAAGTCTAGTTTTACAACCCGGTATCAAACAGAACTTTTTTTTATCACTCAATTTGTTGCTTCTTTGTAGAGTATCCCAACTATAGATTGCCTTTTAACCTTGAAATCTTTAATGTTGACAGCTCAATTCAAGTATTTATGACGGCTATTAAATACATACCTCAGGTGAGAATTTCTTGCTTGTTAAATTTTGTTACCAAAAGAGACTTGACCCATCGGTCTACTACCAAAATCCATATGATCAAATTAGATTGATTAGTTCTCATACTAGGAATTGGCTTTGCACCTTGGTGATTGTTCATCTTTGGGTCTGCCTAGTGCCGAAAGCAAAGAATGAAAATTAGCATACCAGGATAGAAAATCAGCTTTGGCTTGATTAAAATGTTACATGCATAGGAGCAATAAATTATCACGCCCGAGCCTGTTATCTTTTTGTCCAAGTAATTGTATTATTTCAGTTAAAATTCTAAGGGAAAATGCATACATCTTGATGCTTATTAATAATGCATTATAAAGGCTATCATGAACTTTTTGCGGAAGAGCACCGATGGATTCAGCATTGGCAACATACTACTCGACTTTCTGGGAGGGTTGGCAAATTATGCGCAGATGACAGTGCAGTCCATAGATCAAAGTATGCTATCTTTGTCCTTGACTTTTGGCTGTAGCGTGTGAATTTTTGACCTGGGTTATATAAATTCAACTTTCTTTTTCTTCCAGATTCATGGGTAAACTTTTATGGCAATATTGGGAAGACATTGCTCTCTTTGGTATGGATTCTTCTCTAGTTCTATGATAAACGTTCTTTTTCTTGTACTTGTTTGTGGACTTCGAACTTCAATCTTCACACGTTTCAATATACGGCTTTGTTGAGTGAATGGAAAACTACAACATTGCAGTCTCTGAGATGCAGGAAATGAAAGATTAACCGAGTCCAAAACTTCTTGTTTAACAATGCATCTGAGACCATTTCTATGCGCTGAAGAAATACAAGGGAAAGATCCGTTACTTCTCACTGATAACAATGCATTTGCTGTTATTTACATTTTTTTTGCAGATAAGTATATTTTTTGATCTTCTTTTCATGCTTCAACATTATGTACTATATCCTGGCAAGATGCCGATTGTGTCTCAGAAAGCCGATGCAGAGAGCAGAGAGACACTTATCACGCCTCCGGGTCGCCCAGAATCAGAAGATGTGTAAGGTTAGGCTTCTCTAACGTGTAGCCAAAATGTCTTTGGTATGTGTAAAAATTTGTCAATCATGGCATAGAAACACATTGCTTTGTCAACTTTGATAGATGAAACAAATTTCATTGAAGCTTTAGATGTAAATATAAAACATATATAGTGGGTTATTCTATTTTTTGATATGAAGACATTGGGGTGTTATCTAGATCTTGATTGTTTATTTTGCGATGGTTTTGAACATGAAAGTAACTGCAGTGAACTCTATTTGGTAGCTAGCTAAGATTTTAGGCCCATCGGGTTCTCTCCAACCTCCAAAACCACTGATAAATTATATCTTTTTGTTTATTTTTTTATATTATGGGAGAATCGAACCTCAACATTGAGGTTAAACTTACATGTTTATGTCAGTTGAATCTGTATCTATGGCATGAAAATTAATTACTTAACAATTTTTAGTTAGTAACGTTAAAAAAAAACACTTAATATTGTAGTTTGTTACTCATTAATATTGTAGTTATTGAATCTTAAATAATCTTTTCATAACTATTCAGGTAGATTTCAATCGCTTTTTTAAATTTGTAATTTTGTGGATAATTAAACAAATTGTGTTTCATTTTTTTTAGTACAATAACTGTGGGGATGAGGGATCAAACCTCCCATCTTTAAGATGGAAGGTCACACTAATTACCGTGGAGCTAAGCTCGCTTTGACAAAAAATTGTGTTTCATTATTGACGATTCTTTGTAGGACATGACTTAATAATAACGATCAGTTCATAAAATGAAGGTTAGAGATGTGACAATTGAGAGGTTAAGAGTGTGGCAATTGCTATAGTTTAATGTTGATTTTTACCTTTCTTTTACCCCTAAATTTATTGTCTAGAAGAAAATCTTTTAGAATAAGTATCTTAAAACATTGGTTCATTCTCTAAAATTTATTTATTTCTAATTTAATCTGGAAAGTTAAAAGGTCTCATTTTGATCTTCCAAATTTTGAAAGGCAAGTTTTGTCATTGTTATTAAGATAAGATATGAGTTAAACTTTGACAAAGAAAATAACACGACATTTTTCGCTTGAAATAAAAAATACGATCACTGTGTATTTTTTTTCTTTGTTGCGTTTAATGTGTATAATAAATAGCTTATAATATAAAAATAATAGTATTAATATATTAAACATTGCCCATATAGAAATTGAGAAACGTAGTCAATAATTTTAATCGATACAATCTCAAATTTCAGAAATTAGGTTTTAATATTGCGAAGGTCGTGACATTCAATTTACGCCCAATTCTGATTGGATTGTCTCGAGGTGATTAAGGTGTTAAATTGGGCTAAAGACTCTACACAGGGCTTTGAGGTATGTCTCCTTCTCCCAAGTCCCCAGGTTCGTCGTGCGCACAACACCCTAGCTATACCTTGCGAAAAAGGCATTGGAACAGAAAATTTGTTCACTTCATATTGCTCTCCCTTATTCTGGATGCTTCTCTTTATTTGTGAATCTTAATGTAATTTTTTACTTCTTCTGGTTATCTTTCTCCAAAAAGAAAAAACTATCCATCAATGTTGAATTATGGTATTTAATTTTTGTTGACATGTTGATATCTTAAAAAAAAAAATTGACATAGATAAGAGGAGTAAATCCACTTTTATATTATATTGTAAGAAATCCATATAAAAATAAAAATGTTATTAATGTAAATATAATATAAACAATAAAATATTAATCTTGAAAAACAAATGTAAACTATTTATTTATTAATTTTAGTTTCTTTTTTAAGGTTCGAAATATCGAGGTCTCAGTTTTATGGAAATATTGATGAAAATATTAGGAAATTTTACCAAAATTGATGGAAATTGCTATAATTAATTAATGAAAAATTGATTATGGCTAAATTAGACTATAATTGACCATTTTTAATTATCATTTTTATAAAATAAGAATATTTAGATGTATATTGTAAAATATTTGTGCAAATGTCGATGTAGAGCATAAATTAACAAAAAAATGAAAAGAAATAATTACAAAATAATAACAAATATCGGAAATTGATTACAAAATTAAAGAACATGAAATATTTGCATATAAAATAATTGTAAATTTTTTTATCATAAATAAAGTGAATATAAAAATAAAAAATCATAGCATTAAACTAATATAACATAACATAATAAGAATAACAAAATCATAGCATTAAACATGACACAACAAAATGGAAAAGAAATAAAAAGAAAACTCTACGGGGCCGTTTGGTTTAAGTTTTTACGGATGTTTGAGAATAAAGAATGTTTGGAAATAGGATGTTTGGGAACGGATGTTTGAGAATAAAAATTGTTTGGAAATAGTATACCTAGGAATAGGATGTTTAGGAATCAAAGATACTGTGTTTGGTTGTGCATGAAAAATGTTATCAGAATTTTATGAATAAAAATGATATTTGTTTATAATTTATGAGATTAAACAGGACAATCTCATATAATCGTAATATATTAATTAACTAAAAGATAAATATCATTCAATATATTGATAAAAGTTAATTAATTAACGAATCAATGATAATTTAATTATAATATTTGAAAATTGAGTAATTTATAATTAAAATTAATCAACTAATATATTTAATGAACGCCATATTAATTATAATCTAATACTTAATATTTTTAGAAATAATTACGTTCAATATTAGTAATTTTAATTTTAATTAAATAATATGAGAACATATATTTTAATAAATAATATATTATATAAACAATGAAAATGGAAAAGAAATATGATATTAATAAATAATATTAAAAAAATTTGTAAGTTCCTGAAGCAACAAAAATGAATCTCAATAAATAATTATTTGATTATAAATAATCAATAATGATTATATATTTATAATGTAACATCGAATTAAAATTAATCTCAATAATAATCCTTGATTAATTATTTGATTATATGTATAATGTAACATCGAATTAAAATTAATCTCAATAAATAATTGTTTAATTATAAAAAATAATTAATCAAGGGTTATTATTGAAGAATAAATTTTCGTACTAACTAAATGTAACTAATCCTAATTTACTAATTAAATATATTTAAAATATTTTTAGCTAATTAATTATACATAGTAAAAAAAATGTAGTTGCATTAATTTAATAAATTTTTATGGTAAAAATAAGTTAAGCAAATAGTTTATTAGATTATTATTGAATAAACATTTATATTAATTTTGTTAAATTAATATAAATTAACTAATTACTATATTCAAAATGGAATTATATATATATAATGAGAAATGGGAAAAGAGAAAACCTACATTTTTTGAAAGCAGTAGAAAATCCTTGCATGTGAGAAATAATGGATGAGAATAATTTATTTTCAGATAAAGTGTTGAAACAAACACGAAAGGAATATTAGCACATTAATTCAAGTTTGAGTTGAAATGATGTGAAACTTTAATAAAACTATTTGAATAGAAATATTTGATTAATTGAAAATAAATATTTTGTATGGTAAAGGAGAAAAAACTTACCTAAACTAGCCTAGCTAATCGCTAAAAACAAAAATCTCAACTCCATTTGATAATTATTTTGTTTTTAAAAATTAAGCTTATATCATCTATATTTTTTACCATGATTTGCATGTTTCTTAGTACAATAATTATATTCTTAGCTAAATTTTAAAAATAAAAATAACTTTTTGAAAGCTATTTTTTTAGTTCTTAAAATTTGGCTTAATTTTTTAAACTATTGGTAAAAGTTAGATAACAAAGAAAGAAATTTGGGGTGAAATTAGTTGTTCACACGAAGCTTCCGGAGAAACCTGTTTCATGGAGTTGAACTTGAGTTGGTGTTGGTGTTGAAGTTGATTTGATGCGATGTGGTGCTTGACTTGAAGAAGAAAAGTACCAATTGGGTGAATGTGCTTGACTTGAAGAAGAAAAGTACCAGAGTCGATGAATTCTCTTTGGGCTCTCTGTAGGTAAAAAAATGAGAGTTACTCTATTTATAGAGTTCTCTGGTGGGCCTCGTGGGCTTGGGCTTGGTTGGTCCATAGGCCTAGTCCTTGGGCTCGATTGGTTGGACTTGGGCTTGATTCGACATCAAATTTAGCCCACTTTCGGGCTTATTTGACTTTAACCCAAATTATAATATCAAATTGGGTCAAATTAATTTTGTTTATGAAACCATGTGGCGTAATTTGTCTTCAATTCCAATTTGGGACAAATGTCGACTTCTAATTGGTTCCAAATTTGATGCTTTGGAATTTCTTCATGAATGACGTGCTAATTTGTGATTTGTCCAAAATTTCTCATTCAACAAATGCTTTTTTTCTTCATATTTATGTACATATATGGCTGGATGAATCTCGAAAAAAAAATATAAAGTTGGAATTGAAATTCAAATATGTCTGCTCTTGAATTTGATCTCAATTGATGTGTCAGTCAAACTACGGATTTAGTACATAAGTTTAACTGGGATAAAATTTGAAATATGACCAAATTTTAATTTGAGATAAATTTGAGATTTTGCCCTCAAATTGATTTGGATTGAGTATAAAAGCTAAACTTGTTTTAAATTTTAGATAAAATTTGGAATATAGTCAAATTTTAATTTGAAAGGAATTTTAGATCTTACTCTAAATTTGGACGAAGTTGAGATAAAAATTTGGTAGATGCCCAAATTCAAACTTTACATCAATTTGATGTTTTATCTTTAATTTAATTTAGCTTTAAGGATAGAAGGCTAAATTTGGATGGAATTCCGAATCTTGGCTTGAATTTAGAATGTTAATTTTATTCCAATTTTGATTTTGCATAAAATTTGGAGTATGCCAAACTTTGACTTGAAAAAGATTTGAATTTTGAATATATGGTATTAAATCCAGAATTTTGGTTTGGATTTGGATTAAATTCCTATATGTATAAAAAAAAAAATTGGAATATACTTCAAAATTCTTAACTTTAAATTTATTTAGTCAATTGGCCTCGAAGGCTAAATAATTATGGACTTGGCTTTTAGTTTTGCCTTCGATGATCCCATTTTTTTTTTCTTTTTTAAAGTTTCGAATTTGTCTAAATCCCAGACTTTGTGAAACTTGGCCTCGACTTTAACTTCTTCAGGATTTCATGGAAGATTAAATCTCAATATTAATTAGGATTTTTTTTTCTAATTTCCCTGGACAACACTTTGTAAATTGGGATGGAATTAACCCATTAGAAATCAAGCTTGGGCTATTTGAAGCTTTTAATTGCTTTGCTCTTCCTTCCTTTTTTTATGGTCGAAAGGGTAAATCCACAACCGTTGATGTTGAGCGTTGCCGTGAATGGCTTCTCTGCTGCTGCCATAACTTTTCCACCGATTCTTTGGTTGTCGATCTCTTTTTTTTTTAATTTTATTTTGAGTTTTGCATTTTCTATAACTTTTGAAACCGCCCCAATGCACCGGTTGACTTTGTTACCTATCGTCGCACACTGTCGCCCGCTGAGGAGTGTCTGTCGGCACAATCGAGCTATTTCCCTTTTTTTTTTTTTTTAAGCTAGAATACTGTGTGAGAGGGAGAGAACAAAGGGTGAAAGATGAAGAAAGAAAATAGGGTGGGGGTGGCGACGGCAAGCGAGAAAGAGGGAGAGTTAGGACTTATTTTATTATTATTTTTTTAAAGCTAGAATAATGTGTGAGAAAGGGAGAGAACAGAGAGTGAGAGATGGAGAAAGAAAAATGGGGTGGGGGTAGTTAGAGAAATAAAGAAGCAAGGAAGAAGACGAAGCGGTTGAGAGATGAAAGGTTTCCCTGCTGAATTCCTTTTATATATTTTTTCCTCTTGTTTTCTGTGTAGGTATACAAAGGCTTAAATAGCCTTATACAATTTGTAATAAATGAATAACAAATATATATTTGTACACTTTTGATTGGCTGAGTAAATTATTCCCTCTAACAACTTTTCCTTCTAGAAGAATGATGACATGGATTAAGGATGTTGACTGTTTGTCCATGTGTGCTGCTGATGTGTTCTTCTCTTTTTCTAACATACCCTCTCAAATGAGAGGATACGTCAAGTACACCGAGTTTGGAACGAAGAGTCTGGAAGTGAGAATGTGTGAGAGGTTTTGTGAGGCAATCAACAAGCTGACTTGTCGAAGGAACATATCGTACTTCCAAGGCTCCACGAAGGACATGATCTCGTACAAAGTGAGCATCGATCTCAATATATTTTGTTCTAGCATGAAATACTAGATTGGTGGCTATGGCAGCAGCACTTAAGTTGTCACACCAGATAATTGGTTTGACAGAAGACAACATCCCAAGTTCCGACATTAGTTGATTTAGCCATATGACTTCAGATGTAGTGTGTGCTAAGGCTCGATATTCAGATTCAGTACTAGATCGAGCTACGGCCGTTTGCTTCTTAGATGACCAAGACACTAAGTTGTTTCCAATAAATACACAGTAGGCTGCAATGGATTTTCGATCATCAATGTTAAAGACCCAATTTGCATCTGAGTAGGTAGAGACTGATAGGTCAGAGCTTGGTTGAAACAATAGACCAAAATGTTTGGTTGCATTGATGTAACGAAAATGCGTTTTACAGCTTGCCAGTGGACATCCGTTGGTTTCTGAAGAAACTGAATTAGGTGATTTACGATATAGAAGATATCTGGTCGGGTTGTGGTGAGGTACTGTAAAGCTCCAATGGTGCTTCTGTAATTAAAAGGATCCTCAAGAGGAGTACCATCAGTGAGTGATAGGTGCTTTCCAAGAACACTGGGGGATGGGGTGGGCTTCAAGTTTGTGAGTTGTAAGCGATGTAGAAGATCATCAACATATTTTGCTTGATTTATAATGTAGCCAGAATCAAGGTAGTGAACTTGAAGGCCCAGAAAATAAGTGAGTTGTCCCAGGTCTTTAAGAGAAAAGGTGTTGTCCAGTGACCGAATGAGTTGATTGATTGTTGAGGGGTCATTTCCAGTTACAATAACATCACCAACATAAACCAGAAGGAAAATTACCGATGACTGCTTGTTGTAGATGAATAGAGATGAGTCAGACCGTGAGTTTGTGAATCCCCATCGAAGAAGCTCCCTTGTGAAAGCAACATTCCAGGCTCGAGGTACCTGTTTTAGGCCGTAAAGGGCTCTGTCAAGCTTGCAGACGTGATGTGGATAGGATTGATTTACATACCCAGAGGGCTGTTTCATATACACATTTTCTTCTAGAGTTCCATTCAGAAATGCATTGTCAAAATCTAGTTGTCGTAAACTCCAACCATGAGAAGCAGCAATGCTAAGAATCACTCGAATTGTTGAAGGCTTGACAACCGAACTGAATGTTTCAAAGAAGTCTATGCCTGGATTCTGATGAAACCCTTTAGCTACAAGTCGTGCTTTGTAACGTTGAACTGAACCATCAGAGTTGCGCTTGATTCTGAACACCCACTTGTGTCCCACTATATTCATGTCTGGTGTAGGAGGTAAAAGCCACCGGGTTTGGTTTTTCATCAATGCAGTATACTCAGCATCCATGGCCTGCTTCTATGGAGGGGAAGCTAAGTCATCTTGAGTTTGGGTGGGTTTGGTGGCCAACCAGTCAACAGAGGATGAAGTAGTGAGGATTTTTTGTTTGAATATACCAACTTTCCCTCGGGTTATCATAGGATGAGTAGGTAAGGGAATAGGTTTGGCTGATGAAGTATCGGTAAGGTCAGGTTGAAGGTGTGGGGTGGAGGAGACAGGGGGTACACAATCGGATGGTGATGATGTTAGTAGACGATCAGGTATAGATGAACGATCGTTTAGAAAAGGATTTGATAGACGATCGGGTGAGGAAGGGACAGGTAGACGATCGTTGGATGTAGATAAACGATCGTGTAGGTAATCGGGTGTGGGTAGACGATCATTTAGGGATGAGAGAGGTGAGTGATCGGGTTGGATTGATATTAGTAGACGATCGTGTAAAGATGTTGGTGAACGATCGTGTAGACGATTAGGTGAGGGTAGGCGATGGGTGGTAGGTAAGCGATCGTCAAGAGATGAACGATCGTTTAGAGATGGATCGTGTAAGTGATCGGGTAGACGATCTGGTAGGGATGGGTGATTGATTGAGTGATTGTGTAGTAACGGATTTGGCAAATGATCTTGTAGGCGATGAGTATTTGGTGAACGATCGTGTAGGCGATGGGTATTTGGTGAACAATCGTGTGACAAGGAATTTGGTATACGATCGAGTAGGTGATTTTGAGAAGGTGAGCGATGGGTAGTAGGTATGCGATCAGGTGATGAATTTAGTAAGCGATGAGCATTTTGTGAGCGATCGTGTGGTAACTGGTTTGATACACGATCGGGTATACGATTGGTGATGGGTAAGCGATCAGTTAGATTTTGTGGGCGATCGACAATATGTAAACGATCGTGTAGATGTAAGGTAGACGATCATGTGGTAATTGGTAAACGAGCGGGTAGATGATTGGTGATAGGTAAACGATCAGTTGGATTTTGTGGGCGATGAGCAATAAGTGAACGATTGTCTACTTGTGGGCAGGGATTATTAGTTGGAAGGATGGGTAGGGTAAGTGTGGGTGAGGGATTGTGTTGGTTTTTGGTGTTGGACTAGGATAGATGGGTGAAGGGAAACTCATCCTCATTAAAGGTGACATACCGAGAGATGATGATCCGACCATCCTTTGTTAAACATTTGAATCCTTTGTGTTGTTGACTGGGGCCTAGATATACACATTTTTCTGAATGAAAGTTGAATTTGTTGTGTTGAAAGGGCCGGAGGTATGGAAAACAGGCACAACCGAAGACTTTTAGCTCTGCAAAATTTATGCTCTTGTTAAATAGAATAGGGATTTACCTCAGTACCTCTGTTGGGAGTCCATTAATAAGCATGGTGGCAGTGAGGAAGGCATACCACCAAAAACTTAAGGGTAGGCTGGCTTGTGCTAGCAGTGTGAGGCCGGTTTCTACCATATGTCTATGTTTTCTTTCTGCTTGGCCATTTTGAGCAAAGGTGTAAAGGCATGATAGCCGGACTAGGATTCCACTTGAGTTGCATAGCTAATGAATTTTAACATACTCTCCTCCATTATCAGACTGTAGAGCTTTAATTTTT
Organism: Benincasa hispida; assembly: GCF_027475165.1. NCBI lineage: Eukaryota > Viridiplantae > Streptophyta > Magnoliopsida > Cucurbitales > Cucurbitaceae > Benincasa > Benincasa hispida. The sequence continues at coordinate 13,880,220 of NC_143483.1, forward strand.
TTGTTGAATTGATTCTTAACATAAATAAGAAAATGTTGAAATGCTTCCAAAGCACCACTTTTTTTTGTCTCAAAGGATAAATCCAAGTATATCTACTATAATCATCAACAAATAGTATGTAGTATCTAAAACCATTTGATGAAACAATAGGGGCAGGTCCCCATAGGTCAGAGTGGCTCAGTTCAAAAGGTTTGGTAGCATGGCTTTCAGACTTAGAAAATGGTAGATAGTGAGCTTTACCCAAATGACATGATTCACAAAACAAATTCTCTTCATTGCTTTGAACTTTGAGATTACATTCACTAATGATAGAATTCAAAATTTTCATTGAGGGATGACCTAGACGTCTATGCCACATGGCTTTAAAGATAACTACATTAACTCTTGTTGTTTTTCCAGACAAAACTAATGCAGACTTGTTCATATTTATGTTCAAAGGCCTTCTGTCCTCGATGTTCTGGTTCTTTCATCCTTCTTTCCTCTCAACAGGTACTTGGTCTAGGTGATACAGCCCATCCTTAAGGTTTCCTTTCAATAGTGTTTGACCCGTATGCTTGTCCTTAACAAAGCAATGCACATCATGAAATTCAAAGTAGATGTTATTATCTTGAGCTAACTTAGATACACTAACCAAATTCTTTGTGATTTCAGGGACACACAATACATTCTCAAGTATGACACTATTCTTTCCATCAGATAATAAGGTATCACCAACACAGGATATTTGCAGTTTATTTCCATTTCCAACTATAACTTTCTCATTACCTGAGTATTCACCTGGATTGTTAAGGTTTGCAAAACCAGCCGTGACATGGTTTGTAGCTCCACTGTCCACATACTAATTCGGATCAACCACTGTTTCTGGACCAGCAAAAGGATTGGAGTTTTGGGCAGCTATGAATGCGGTGGGGTTGGGTAGGCCATTGTTACCAGGATTTGGGTTTTTCCCTCCCCTATTCTGTCCAAAATTCCCAACAAATTCTATGTTAAAACGATTAGAGCACACAAGGGCAGAATGTCCATATTTACCGCAAACTTGGCATGTAGGTTTGTTTCCACGACCACGACCTCGTCCTCGACCAGTGTTGGAGTTGCCACTACCTCCTCCACGTTGTTGATTAAAGAAGGGTCGAGAGTTAGTCTGATGGTAGCTGTTCATCTGTCGGGATTCACTAAAGTTTCGACTTTGAACCATGTTTACAATAGGAACAATGTTACCAAGCTTTCTTTGAGCATTTTGGTGTTCCAATCGTTTCTCATAGATGAGGAGCTCAGATTGCATATCCAACCAGGAGATGTCCAATTTTCCTTGAATGATAGCGATGACCGGATCGTAGACTTCCTTCAGACCGAGAAGAACCTGAGATATTAAACATCTTCTAAGTACAGGACTTCCAGCCTGTCCTAAATTATCAGCATTAGTTTTCATAGTGCATAAGTAGTCCTCCATTTTAGAGTTACCTTTCTTCGTAGTCTAAAAAACATGACAAAGAAAATCTTCTTTTGCTCTTGATTGTACACCGAAGAGGTCTTGGGTAGCTTCCCACAGATCCTTAGCATTGTTGAAGCCTAATAGCTACAAGGCTACTTCAAGAGTCATCGAGTTATAGAGCCATCCGAGTAGTAGGAGATCGGTTGTGCCCATGGTTCGAACAGAGGATTTACTATTCTGTAGCGAGCGAAGCTCAACGAAGCTTCATCGGTGCTTTTGGCAACATCCTCACCTTGAAGGAGACTAGAATCTTCAATCAATGCTGAGACGAACTTTGGAGGATAGGTTTTTTCGCCTGTGAGATGGCCTTCTAGTTTATAGCTTCTTAGAATGGGTAATGCGAGGGTTTTCCATAGTAGATAGTTGTTTCGGTCGAGTTTCACGGAGGTGATTTGGTTCAACAATTGATTCAAAGGTGGGTTGGTGAAAATGGTAGTGGTTGAGGAAGATGAAGCGTTTGAAGAGGCGTTGGCCATTAATATGGCTCTAATACCAAGTTAGAGAAATAAATGAGCAAGGAAAATGAAAAAACAAGGAAGAAGACGAAGCGGCTGAAAGATGAAAGGTTTCCCTGCTGAATTCCTTTTGTATATTTATTTCCTCTTGTTTTCTATGTAGGTATACAGAGGCTTAAATAGCCTTATACAATTTGTAATAAATGAATAACAAATATATATTTGTACACTTTTGATTGACTGAGTAAATTATTCCCTCTAACAACTTTTCCTTCTAGAAGAATGATGACATGGATTGAGAGTGCTAACTGTTTGTCCATGTGTGCTGTTGACGTGTTCTTCTCTTTCTCTAACAGGGGTGGCGGCGGCAAGCGAGAAAGAGGGAGAGATTAGGGCTTTTTTTTAATCTTTATATTATTATTATTATTATTATTATTTTACTTTTTGCTTTATTTTTCTTTTCTGTTTTTTTTTTGTTCTTTTTTCCTTTTTTTGTTTGCCTTTTTTTTTTCTTTTCACATGTCTCTTTTTATTCCCCTTTTTTTAAGATGATTTTTTTGTTCTTTTTTTGTTCTTTTTTTTAATATTTTTTTCCTACTAACTTGCCCTCTTACTTTTTTTTTTTTGTAGGTTTACTAATTTGCCCCCCTTACTTTTTATTAGAAGTTGAAGCGCAACTCAAGGGAGCACAACCATTTTTTTAATCTCGTTGACCCGTTAGTAATCTTGAAGGGTGGGTTTCTCCTCTCGTAAGCTTTGTTTCGTAATTTTTTTTTTGTTTTAGAAATGTCTGGCTGCGTGACCAACTCTTTGGTGCATATAAGTATGACCCTGGCATGGTCTATCTCCATTCGATCACCCTAGGGAGGATCCTCGAAAGGTCTGCCTCGTAACGTCGTTCGTGCCTCCTGATCGTCATGGGAGGGGCCCTGCAAAGGCATACAACTCTCCCATTCGATCACCCTAGGGAGAATCTTTCAAACACCTGTCTTATAACGCTGTTCGTGCATCCTGATCGTCATGGGAGGGGCCCCGCAAAGGCTTACAACTCTCCCATTCGATCACATCTGACCATAGCCTCTAGGGTAATCTGGTCGTAGCCTTTCGACCGCCCGAGCCTCTACATCCGACCATGGCCTTGTGGCCTTTTAAAGCATGGGGACTTGATCTGGTCGGCCCTATAACACCTAAGTCATCAGCAGGGCACTCCTACATCCTCGCAGCCACTGACTACTTCTCAAGATGGGCTGAGGTTGTCGCGCTAAGGAAAGCTAAGAAAGAAAATGTGGTGGATTTTATCCACACTCATATCATTTATTGATATGGTATTCCCCATCGAATCATGACGGATAACGGGAGACAATTCTTCAACAGTTTGATGGACAGGTTGTGTGAAAAATTCAAATTCAAGCAATACAAGTCATCCATATATAACGCTGCTGCAAATGGGTTGGCTAAGGCATTTAACAAGACATTGTGCAACTTGCTGAAGAAAGTTGTTTCCAAGTTGAAGAGAGATTGGCAGGAGAAGATCAGTGAAGCGTCGTGGGCTTATCACACCACTCACCGTACCCCTACAAGAGTCACCCTGTACTCTCTCGTTTATGGGGTAGAAGCTGTCCTTCCTTTGGAAAGAGAAATTCCATCGCTAAGAATGACGGTGCAAGAAAGGCTGACTACAAAGGACAACGCCAAACTGCAGCTCCAATAATTGGAAGCACTGGATGAAAAACGATTAGAAGCTCAACAAGTGCTAGAATGTTACCAGGTGCAAATGTCTAAAGCCTTCGATAAGTATGTAAAGCCTCGGTCCTTTCAAGTAGGTGATTTAGTGCTCGTCGTAAGGAGATCAATTATCACAATAAGACAGACGGGGAATAAGTTTACACCTAAATGGGATGGAACCTACGTCGTCAAAGAAGTCTACACAAACAGAGCATACAAGATAGTTGATCAAGATGGGCTAAGAATTGGCCCAATCAACGACAAGTTTCTCAAGAAGTTTTACGCTTAACAAAAAAAAAAAAAAAAAAAAAGAACTACATTACGACTTGATCCCTGTCATTATAAAGGGTACGTAGGCAATTTAAAGAAATTTAAGTTCAGTCGCACATAAAAAAGGAAAAAACCTTTGTAAGAACTATGTTACGACTTGATCCCTGTCATTATAAAGGGTATGTAGGCAGCTTAAAGAAAGTTAAGTTCAGTCACATGATAAAAAAAAATATATGTGCATATACATGAGTAAAAAAAAAATAGATAAATAAACAAATAAGAGAAGTAGAAATTTAAAGGAGGCTACAAGGTGCCAGAGAACATAACTGAGAAGATGACAAAAAAAACTTCCATATAAGATATTTCAGCACTACAGTAGTCGAATCTAGTAGCTAAAAAAAATAAAAAATAAAAAACCTCCTAGGTCACTGCCTATTGAGGTAACCTAATCCAATAAGACAAGCAACATCAAGTCAAAGTACCCAGTGGTAGTTCCCTAGCTCATGCTGGATGGCTTCCAACACATGGCGTAGGACATTCAAAGCTTTGACGTCCTTGTCAGAAAGGATTGGGGTGGTCTCGATCTCGTTTATCGCCCCTTGCATCTCCGAGGCCTCAAGCTTATGCCGAGTCAAAAGGCCTTCACTTTCAGAAATCAACCGCGATATTTTGGCCCATTCGGCCCTGATGGCCTCCAACTTGGCTAGTAGTGTCTTTTCTTCTTGTAAAGCCCGAGAGTTGCGTTCAAGTAGTGCCTTTCGTTTAGCAAAAGCACTATTCTCATCGTATAGTATCTTCTCCAGATCGGAGGTACCAACGCCCTCAACGGCTGAGTCAACAGCAAAAGAGCCCACCAAAGATTCTTCGCTTCGTGATGTTTTAGGTCCTTGAAGAGAGAGGTTCAGGGGTGATTGAAAAAGGGGAGACTAAATGTAAACCGTACAGTTAAAAAAAAGACGAGATGAGAGGACTTATATATATATATATATATATAAAAGGACGACGTACCAGTAGGTTGAGAGCATTAGAAGCCACCGGATCATTCTGAACCCTCTCAAGAAAATCGACATCTGATGCCCTATGCTTTTTGGAAGGTCGCTTCCAATAACGATCACCGGTACTACTATGACTGTCCTCCTTAATCGGTTTGGAAGCATCTTTTTGTGCGATCGCTACCACCTCCTCAGTCAGGCGAAGTTGCTTCCCCCCATGGTTGATCCCTCTACCTTTGGGTAGTCTTGGTGGCACTGGGGGAGGAATAACACTGGTCACTAACAAATGACGATTCTCTTTGAAGTAGTTCTCGTGCTTTGTTAACCACCAATCCTTGAACCTGGGGTAACATGAGTATGCGGATCCAATGTATGGGCCGCCAGGAATACCTGAGACAAAGGCTTGCATCTCGTGCATACTCTCCGATAATGTAAAACATTCTTCGGCGTAGGGGCAGGAGGTATTCCTCCTATATCATTTGGAATGTCCTGATGGAAGCCGAACTGTCGGCCAAAGTGAAAGGGACTATACGACTCTATAGTTCGGACATTCCCACACTGGGAGGATAAGTAGCCTGATCGTATGCTGGAGAAATAACTGGACTTCAAAAAAGATAGGTCTCTACTGTCAGTTAGGCATTCATGCCTGCTTCTGTTATGAATGCTTGCGTGCCACTGAATACTGGTATCGCTATGGATCAATTCTCGTGCCTCATACTCATCGAAGTAAATCGAGCCACCTTCGCTAGAAAAGAAGGCCATCTTGGGACCTCGAACGACTGCAGGAATGGGGTAATGCATGTTGAAGTAATGAGTCAGCCAACAATGGACATAATGCATAGGGAAGTGAAAGTCCATACGCCCGATCGGGTTAGAAGCCTCTGCTATCAGCCCTAGGCCATGATAGATGTTGGCCAAGATTGGAATAGCGAGACTATAAACAGTTCTGTGAGCCATCAAACTAACCATTCTGAAGATCCGGGGGCGAAGGTAACCTCCATTTTGGGGAAATACAAAAAGACATGACCAGCAGGATAGAAAGGTAGCCAGATAAGTTTTGTCCTTCAACTCGTCTCTTACCTTTAGCTCTGCGAATAACATGTTTTCCCTACTCGACCAATCTCGAAACGCAATCTGCGTACTGTCAGGATTTTGCGTGGACCGAGACTGAGAGGCTTTCTTTTGCTTCTGTGTAACGGACTTGTCATATTTGTGAGCCCCTAGGAACCAAAAAGAGATCCAGGAGCAGATAGGCACTGAGGAGTCATGCTTCGAGGGAGTCATGCGACTTTCTCTCTACGAGCATACTATCGAAAAATATGCTTGAAAACGGTGTTCACACATCTTCGACAAGTACCTCTCTTTATCACGGTGACCGATCAGCTCTTTGAAGGAAGAAACCACCTTCTCATAAAAGCTTCCTTTGACCAGAAGGCCCCCGAGCAACCAGAGGTCCCATAAAGAAATTGATGCTTCGCCCGCCGCGGTATGAAGAGTGTTGGTTGAAAGGCACTAGGCTTCACAGAAAGCTTGAACTATGTCACCATTGCGATCATATGTGTATAAGGAGGCCGTCACTGTGCCAAGCAAACTAACGTCACGAAGGAATTGCTCGTTTCGACCTACTACAACCTCAAGCCACTCCCAGTAACAGTCAACGAAGCTGAATTCTCCAAAGACTTTCGTCATAACGGTCCAGCGGATCTGACCCTCAATTATGCGATATCCAAGAGTTAGCACTCGATCGAGGTTAGGGGTCTCTTCATGAATAGAAGATTACAGGATCCATGCACGCTCTTCTCGGGTCAAGGGTGCTTCCATCAATAATTTAGAAAGGATCATGTTGTCATCTAGACTTGGCCAGCGATCAGCGAAAGAACCGACTAATGATTTTACTACAGGAAGGCTAAGTCCTTCCTTCATGGGTTGACTTTGGTCTTTAAGAATCACGAGATGCCTCTCATCAAATAAAACATGATCGGTGAATTGAACCATTGTTCTACAAAAAAAAAAAAACATCACAAGAGGATAAGCTTCAACCTTTAAAAACAAAAAAAAACCCTATCCTCCATGACAATTTGCTAAAAGAAAGGGACTGGGGGAACCATAGTAGACCCTCCTAAGATTAAATGGGATAATTGTAAGCCTTTGCAGGGCCCCTCCCATGATGACCAGGATGCACGATCGGCGCATAAGACAGACCTTTATAGGATCCTCCCTAGGGTGACCGAATGGAAGAGTTGTAAGCCTTTGCGGAGCCCCTCCCATGACGATCGGGATGCATGAATGGCATTACAAGGCAGCCCTTTCGAAGATTCTCCCTAGAGTGATCGAATGGGAGAGTTGTAAGCCTTTGTGGGGCCCCTCCTATGACGATCAGGATGTACGAACACGAGGAAGAACAGGGATACAATAGACAGACCATACCTGGGTCATTCTTATATGCACCAAAGAATCGGTCACGCGGCCGGACATTTCTACAACAAAAAAAATTACGAAACAAAGCTTATGAGAGGAGAAACCCACCCTTCAAGATTACTGATGGGTCGGAGAGATTCAAAAAAATGGTTGTGCTCCCTTGAGTTATGCTTCAACTTCTACAAAAAAATTATGGGAGGTAAATTAGTAAACCTACAAAAAAAAAAAAAAAAAAAAAGGTAAGGGGGCAGGTATCGTCCTCATTTCGTCAAAAAAGCACATGCTACCTTATAACTTCTCACTTGCCAAGTTATGCTCAAACAACGTCGCTCAATACCAAGCCTTGATAATTGGTCTCCAAATGGCCTTAGAGATTGGAGTAGCTTGTATAGAAATCTTCGATGACTCAAAGTTGATAATCAATCAACTCTTATGCCAGTACGAGGTGAAACATGACGACTTGAAACCCTACTTCACTTACACTCAGGCAGTTGATGAATGAAATTCGCGTGATATTGACGGGCTTCACATTTCCTTGCATAATCCATTGAGTCCTGGATCATTCTCCACCAATAGTAACCCATTATTTTCAATTGGAATTATAGCTTTGGTCCAACTTGATAGAGGCATCGAAGGAAAAGTCCTTTAAGGGATCGACGGTATAGGACCCCTTTGTAGTAAATGAAATGCGCGGCCCTCCTGCAAACCTCGGTTTTACGGCGGAGGTCACCCGGGAGCCTTCCATGCTCAAGGTAATCTATGATGGGTTGCCTTCAGTCTTCCTCGTCGGTTAGGTAGACTGATATCTCATTCATTTCCCCATGTGCGGTCCCAATCGGAGGTACAACCCATCTCTACCAAAGCGATATATTAAGGGGCATATTATCCACGTCCATTAAGGTAGTGGCTAGGTTTGCCAAGGCATCCGCTTTCTTGTTCTCCGTACTGGGGACATGTTCCAATGCCACGGTTTCGAACTTCTCCATCAATTGGCGAGCGTAAGTGAAGTAGGGTTTCAAGTCTTCATGTTTCACCTCGTACTGGCATAAGAGTTGATTGATTATCAACTTTGAGTCACCAAAGATTTCTATACAAGCTACTCCAATCTCTAAGGCTATTTGAAGACCAATTATCAAGGCTTGGTATTCAGCGACGTTGTTTGAGCATAACTCGACAAAGTGCGAAGCTATAAGGCAACATGTGCTTTTCTGGCGAAATGAAGACGATACCTGCACCCACACCACTTTTTCATGCCACATCGTCGAAGAACATGACTCATAACCCTGAAGTTTCTGTGAAGAGAACTTCATCATCGGGCAAGTTTTCACTTAACTCCCAATCCGATGGAACTGGGTAATCTGCGAGGAAGTCGGCCAATGTCTGCCCTTTAACTGCCCTTTTGTGGTACATAAACAATATCGTATTGTTGAAGCATGATTGCCCATTTGACTAAACGTCCCGAGATGATCGGCCTGGACAAGACGTACTTGATGGGGTCGAATTTCGCAATTAAATGAACTGTGAAGGCCTGCATGTAGTGCCTTAACTTATCTATGGTAAAGAAGAGTGCGAGGCACATCTTCTCTATAGGGGAATAATTGATCTCGGCTCCATTCAGGGTTCTACTCAAGTAATAGAGAGCACGTTCTTTTCCTTTTTCTCTTTCTTGTGCCAATAATGCCCCTAGTGATCTCTCTTGCGCTGCAATGTATAGTATCAACGACTTGCCCGCTATTGGGGCTCCTAAGATAGAAGGGCTAAGCAGGTACCTCTTTATGTTATCGAAAGCATTCTGACAGGCCTCATCCCATTCGAATTTCTCTCCCTTTCTCATCAGTCTTTGAAAGGGTTGACATCACCCTACCAGGTTAGAAATAAACCTCCAGATGTAGGCTAGACGTCCCTGCAAACTTCTCAACTCATGTAGATTTCTTGGTCTTGGCATGTTTTGGATGGCATCAATCTTGGATTGGTCTATCTCTATCCCTCGATGTCTCACAACGAAGCCCAGAAACTTTCCTGAAGTTAGGCCGAACACGCATTTGAGGGGGTTCATCTTTAACTGGTACTTTCGCAGGCGATCAAACATGGTCCTTAGATCTTTCAAATGGTCCTGTCGTCACTTGGTCTAAACCATAAGGTAATCCACATAAAACTCCACATGTTTGTGCAATATATCGTCAAACACCTTCTGTATGGCACGTTGGTAAGTAGCGCCAACGTTCTTTAACCCGAAGGGCATTACCTTGTAACAATATATCCCTTTTGGGGTTCGAAATGTCGTCATTTCCTTGTCTATGAGAACCATTCGTATCTGGTTATACCCGGAAGATCCATCCATGAAGGATAGAGCCTCATGTCCTGTTATCGCATCGACCATGATCTCTGTGATGGGCAATGAAAAATCGTCTTTCGGGCATGCGCTATTTAGGTCGCGAAAGTCTACGCAAACACGAAGTTGTCCATTCTTTTTTCTAACTGGGACAATGTTGGCTATCCATGTTGGATATTTAACTTCACGAATGAACCCGACCTCAATCAGCTTATTGACCTCAACCTCAATCTGGGGGATAAGTTTTGGCCGAAAGCATCGTTGAGCCTGTTTAATGGGTCGATACCCCTGTTTGATCGTGAGATGGTGGACTAGTATTTTTGGATCTAGTCCTGACATCTCTTTGTATGACCAGGCGAAAACAACCCTGTATTTGGTGAGCAAACTCATGTATTCGTCCTCTTCCTCTTTCGAGAGGGACACACTGATGAAAGTCGTGCGTGACTATTCTATGGTGCCCAGATTCAACTCTTTTAGCTCGTCCACTGTGGATTGACCACCATCCTCTAGACCTTGCAGAGCGTCCTCCACTTCCTCTTTGGTCATACCCTCTTCGGATTCTTTGGTGATGGTGATGTGGTGGCACGAAGTTTCGCCTTCCTTCTGCTCTAAATTTCCATTATGAGGATTGGTGAAAACGATGTCGCGTCTCTTTACTTTGAACGAGCCTTCACTTGTGTTTAGAGTAACGAAGGTCTTTTTTTTTTTTCATGCGTGAAGGGACGGTACTATGGATTTCTCTATCAATTCTTGCCTTTCCTAATGGTTTCTGGTCCAATGATCCTTCGGCATTTTTAAGGTTGATTCGTCGCCAGATGGATGCTCGGGGTATTGACCCCCTCTTTCCTGTAGTCATTTCGTGGGCGTCAGCAGACTTTTCCCTTCCCTTTTGTCTGACTAGGGACATATTGGTCGAGGGGATCTTCAACCCTCTCGTGCTTTAAGCGATAAAAAATGGGAGTGCGGGGTTTTCCTTCGCTCTCCTTTGGAACTGCGCCTAGTCTTTCGAAGGCTGACGGTCGCACCACCACTGGCGATTGACAGATGATTTCCTTATTTCCTTCATTTGGGCGGAGTTAACCTTCGAAAGACTGAGCATTGAGTAACTCTGAGAATAATATGTGGGCTTCTCCTTTCTGCTTCTGTCATGCTTAATCTTTCAAAGACCAAGGCGCGTGTAGCAGACGATCTAATACGGTCGAAGGCTGAGGCTCTTTGATCTTTGCCCTCCTTTTTTCCTATATCATCAACTTCTTCTGCAGTGATATGATTGTTGTTGGCCACTTTCTCCTTCGCCTTTCTAATATGCGGTCTGGCTCTGACGGCTCATATCTGAGTTCTGCCCTCGACATGGGTATAGTGTGTCCTTCTTGTAAAATCTTCTTTTGAGTCGACAAGAGTTGGGGTTGCTCGTAAATCTTCAAACTCTTGAATTCAGTGTGAGTTGTGAAGTCGTAGCCTGCCTTCGCCAATAACTTGTAAGCCTTGGGATCGAATCCATCTTCAGTTCGCCTCTCGGGTAGCTTTAACTCCATCACTTCCGTCTCCGGCTTGTGGACTTCCTGCTATGTTGTCGGCGTGAGGGGTGTGACGAAACTCTCCTTTAGAATTTCTATGTCGCCGACCTGCAAACCTTTTGAGCATTCCGTAAAAGGTGAATCACCCTTTTTTCATCTCGACAAAGGGACATAATGCAGAATCGGAGGTTTTGAGGCTTTTTCGCCCCTCACCACGGGTGTTTCTCCAATACCGAGGGATATTCTATTCTCTTTTGGGTTGGAGGCTTGTACCTTGCTACCTACCCTTTTCTCTGTGTCTATTGGCGACCTCGACCAGGATCCACCTACTTTCTTTGCCAGCAAGTTCTCTGCTGGCATAGTCTCACCGTCACTCTTTAGGTAAAACTTTGCATCTACGAAGTGAGACTCGACCTCGAAAAACTGATTAGAATCTGCTTCAACCTTCTTAATCCTGTCTTGGTAAAACTTGAAACACTGATGTAGTGTCGATGTAATCACACCATTCCCATGAATCCAAGGGCGTCTCAATAGCAGTTTGTATGTGGTCTTTGAGTCTATCACATGAAACAGCGCATCGACCTTCAGATCGCCAATGAGGAGCTCCAAGCGTATCATGCCTATTGCCATTTGGCTGCCTTGATTGAAACCCTGAATTACTAATTTGTTGTTTGATAGCTCTTCCATGAGTATGCCCAACTGTTTCATAGTCGTCTTAGGTATTATATTGATGGTAGATCCGTATCGATGAGGATTCGACCCACTCTTTGTTCTCGAATGTATCCAGAGATGTACAAAGGCCTATTATGCAATTTGGATCCCAGTAGCAGATCTTCGTCTGAGAAGCCTATGAATGTGCAACACGAGGCATAAGCACATGCTACAGAGGTCGATGCACCAGAGGCGTTGGATTCTAAAAGTGCCTCAATGAGGGTCATCTTAGTTTCTCGTGGGAGTGAAAGCAGATCGTTTATGTTGAATGGTGACGAACCCTTTGGTTCTTCTGTCGACTTTAATGGGCCTAGAATGATATCTTCTTCCTCCCTGATACCAACAGCATGGCATGAGGCAGCCTCTGGTATCTCCTCTGAACCCCAATTGCAGAAGTTCTTCGGGAGGAAATCTGCTAACATCATCTGTCATCTGGGACGAGGAACATCCTCGTCTCTCCCGTCAACAGCCTTGGGCCTCCAAGCCTTTTTTCTACCCTTCCCTTTTTGTGCCTCGTTCCCTCTCTTGTAGCTTCTATGAGAGCGTAGCTCTTTCTGGATAAATTTCAGTCTTTCCTTCTTACGGCACGTCACAAGGATCCAGCCTTCGTTATCGTCATCGTCAGTGTGCCCTCCTCCATTTTGAGGATCTGTAGTTTGGACCTCATGTTGAAACCGCACTATCACAGGTTCGAAGGTCCCAAACTGGACTGAACTCTCCCTTTCTTCATAATATATAATTGGTGTCGCCACGTTTGGAGTCACTGTCATTGCAGCATGATTCGTTTGGACCACCTCATCTAGATCCAGCTCTATTTTCCTCTCACGGGCCAATTTGAGGATCTTCCTTCAGTACAAAACATTTTTCGACTAGATGGCTAACGACCTTGTGATACTTGCAGTAGTTGGGATCATCCATTTTGTCGCCCTGTTCCGGTTGTTTACATTCTGGTAGCTAGATAAGGTGGTTCTCCAGTAGTTACTCAAGCATATCCGCCACGTCAGAGTCGGGGAACAGGTAGACTTTTTTCTGTTGCTCCTTCAAGGTTAGGCGACGTCTTTCGCCTCCTTTGTCTTTCTTTTCTATCTTCTTCTCTTTCCCTTTCAAAGAGAACTTCAACGGGGTTGTATTAATGATCATTGATTTTTTTGTGGTGCCTTTCACAATTTTCTCGACGTCCTTCACCTTCTTTTTGTCTTTCTTCAGTTCGTGGCTCAGAAAGTCCCTCGTTCCTCTGTTGGCGATATTTAACTCCATGTCGTGAACGCGGGTCACCAATTCTTCAAAGGTACGGGGCTTTATTCCTTACAGGATATAGAGGAGTTCCCAGTGCATACCCTGCGTGCACATTTCTATAGCAGATAATTTGTGAGTTGATCTTTGCAATCCAGACTCAGAGCTCTCCATCGGTTGATATGGTCGACGACCGGCTCCCATTTCCTATGTTTGGGATTTGTCAGCTCCATCACGCTGACGGTGCACCTAGTGCTATAGAAGCAATTCAAGAATTCTCTTTCAAGTTGCTCCGAGCTGTTAATCACCTCAGGCTCTAAGTCTGTGTACCAGTCAAAAGCGTTCCCTTTGAGGGTTTTGACGAACTGTTTGACTAGTAGGTCTCCCCTTGTTCCCGCATTCTCGCATGTTTCTACGAAGTGGGCGATGTGTTGCTTTGGGTTACCCTTTCCGTCGAATTGTTGGAACTTTGGGGGTTGATACCCTGCAGGCATTCTCAGATTGTTGATCCTCTGGGTGTATGGCTTGGAGTACATGAAGGAAGTTTGAATCGACCCTCTATATTGAGCTCTTATGGAGGTCATGATCATGTCTTGCAGTTGTTGGACCGACAAAGAGGCCACCGAGGCTGACTGTTGCAGTTGGTTTTCTTGTAGCACGGTCTTCCCCTTGTTAGTTTTTTTTACCGTGGGTGCTTGGCTTGATTCAGTAGCCTCTCGAGACTGCTTTTGTTCTTTCAGGGTAGCAATCTCATGGGCTCGCTCCTCGACGGCTTTCATCAGAAAGTTAATCTTCCTTTCTATTTATGCCATGGCCGCTTTCGCCGTCACATCCGCCATCATGACAGAAATCACATTTGGCGGTGAATCTCTTTCCAGCTTGCTGGAGGCGGAAGTAAAGTTGTCAAACAAGGGGTTTTCCTTGATGACAACCCCACTTTGTGAGGATTCCATCATTTTCCTCAAGATGTTTTGGGCGATGAGGGAGCTCTGCTCTTGCTCCTGCATGACTTCTCTTGAGCGGTCGTGGGTGATAGGTCCCATGTACGAGCCGTTTATGGAGGAAGCTTTGGATGCCATCTTCTTAGGTGCCATTTGGCTTGTTTGGATGTTGAGAGAGAGATGAGAGGTAGAAAGGTCCCACTGGGTGTGCCAATTTATTCATACGAAGCTTTTGGAGAAACGTGTTTCGTGGAGTTGAACTTAAGTTGGTGTTGGTGTTGAAGTTGATTTGTTGCGACGTGGTTCGATCTATAATACTTGATCCTCTGATTCTCTTTCAATTGGGTGAACGTGCTTACCGAACGTTTTTTAAGTAGAAGTCTTGGAAGAGTCTTTGTGTCTTCAAGGGTCTTCTATCTTATAGGAGTGCAGTTTCAGGAGTCTTAGGAGTCTTCTGCTTGTTGATGAATTCTCTCTAGGCTCTCTGAAGGTAGAAAATGCGCCCCAATTCTCTGGTAGGCCTCGTGGGCCTGGGCTTGGTTGGTCCATAGGCCTAGTCCTCGGACCTGATTGGTTGGACTTGAGCCTGATTCGACATTTAGATCAAATTCAGCCTACTTTCGGGCTTATTTAGACTTTAACCCAAATTATAATATCAAATTGGGTCAAATTAATTTTGTCTGATTCAAATGGTCTATGAAACCATGTGGCGTCATCAGAAATTGTCTTCAATTCCAATTCGACTCCGTTCCAAATTTGATGGTTTGGAATTTCTTGACGTAGTAATTTGTGATTGGTTCAAAATTTCTCAACAGTGTTTATAAATTAATTTTAAAAAATAATATACCAAAGGCGCCTCAAAATTTCCAACCATGGGTTTTTTTTTTTTTTTTTTAATTGTTTGTTTGTATAATTTTTAAAAAACATTTTCATATTTTAAACATTGGTGACGAATGCCCGCCGATATTAGTATTTTTGTGGAGCGAAACCGAAATCGACCAGTGGCTGCAGTTCAGGCGAAGAGACTGCGCCACCGATGAACTCCATTCTATCATCTTCATCCCCATCCCCTCCAATTTTCAACCACAAAAAATCTTCTCTTCCAATTCTAATTTCCCATTCATTCACTTCTCCTCCGATTCCCAGAAGCACATCCTATTCCCCTCTTCGCGTCTCATCTTCTTCTTCAGATAATCCGGCCATCACCGTTCCATCTCCGCCCAAAAACGCCTCTCTCGACACCCTCCAATCCGCTTCTCATGTCGTAAGGGACTTTTACCATGGAATCAACCGCCACGACCTCGCCTCCGTTGAACCCCTCATTGCTGAGAATTGCGTTTACGAGGACCTTATCTTTTCTCGCCCTTTCGTCGGTCGCAAGGTACGGTATGCACCCGTTTATCAATTCCTCAGCTCGTAATAACATAACCCCTTTTGCATTTATGCAATATTGATGAAGGTTTTGTGACCCAATTGATGCAGGAAATTCTTCTTTTCTTCAAAAAGTTTAACGATTCCATCAGTAAGGATCTCCAATTTGTTATTGATGATATCTCCACCGAAGACTCATCAGCTCTGGGTGTACTTTGGCATTTAGGTAATTTTTATGTCATGTGTAACATTGAAATATAGAGCATTTGTTTTGGCATTTAGGTGATTATTGTTTGAAATTCATTACAGAATGGAAAGGGAAAGAGTTTCCTTTTAGTAAGGGATGTAGCTTTTATCGCTTGGTTGATGTTGCTGGCAAGAAACAAATAATGTAAGTATTATTTCTATTTTCTTCTTCACCTCGTTGAGATATGCAGTGTTATTTAATAGCTTGTCATGGCCTGCTAATTAAATTGTTTACTTGCCTTGTTTCAATTAACAGATATGCAAGAGACAGCGTAGAGCCTGCATTCAAGCCTGGGGAGATTGCTTTGGTATGTTGATTTTGCTTTCTCTTTCTTTTTGTTTTTCCTTGTTCATAGATGTGGGTGCCCCTCCTAGTACTCTAATCATATTTATACATTGTTTGTATCTCTTAGGAAGCCAAATAATCAAGTAATTTAAACTTTTGATGATGATTTCTATAATATGTCTGGGACAAGACAAGTTGAGACCAAATGTTGTTGGAATTTAGTTCTTATGAACCATTTTTGTCATACATAGAAATCGTCAATTATATCCCCAAAAGTAATGACCTTGAAGTGTAATTGTCTATCTCTATTCATTAACTTGTGCTCTCTAGTTGCCTCAAACTTTAGTGTTTTGGTACATTTATAGGATCCAGAGTATTTGACATGATGTGCTGTCTTTGCTTATAGAAGCAAGCCCTAGCTCGGTTGAAGAAATGGGATTTGATATGGAGCGTTTAACTTTATGAAGTGGTTAAGGGATTTTGTTTGTGGTTTTAGATTACTAGCATCATTACTTCCAGTGCCACAAACTCATGGAGAATATCCAAAGATTTTCATTTAATTTTTTAAAATACTGAGTTTTCTTTTAGTACAATTATTGCGGAGTGGAGGATTGAACTTCCGATCTCTTAGATCGAAGAACATGCCAATACCATTGAGCTAAGCTCACTTTGACGTGAAGATACTGAGTTGTTACAACATTGATTTTATCTTTTTTCCCTTGATTTTGTTTTTCAGATGGTTTCGTTGATGAATAATAAAAGTTGGGCTTCGAATTCTAGCACATAACTAGATCATACAGGACATTGTGAGGCTCTGAGATTTCTAAATTCTAGATAGATGTTCGTTTAAAATGAAATATGAGACTTGTCTAATTGAAATGAGGATCCTTTGTGATTTAACAAATGAGACAGTGCTCTATTTAGTTTCTTGAGTTTTTGAGGTATTGATATTAGCCACGAATAATTAATTTATATCTATTATCATACCATTTAAAAAAATATATATATATATACATATATATTTCTTCTCATTATCCAAGTGACTTCTCTTTTACCATCACTTTTTCCTTTTTCTACCTTCATTCCTTGTACATATTCGAGCTAGGTTGTTGATTAGTAGCTCTCACTAGGATTATGTTACCAGGTCAACTTAATAGCTCTTTGCGGTCCCAAGTAGGATTACGGTCCCAAGTAGGTGTGTGCATCGGTCGGTCGGTGCCAGTTTTGGAAGAAAATCGACCAAGAAAAATACGTGAAATCTGATCAACGGTCGATCAATTTTGTCTCTTTTTTTTTCAAGCAAAGCCAAAGTGAACGAGAATGAAAGATGAATTGATGAAGTGTTATTGTTAGGTTAACATAATTTGCAACTTTTTAAAATTTAAATCAAGAAGTGGGCTTAGAATTTAGGTAATACAAAAAAGAAAATAATAAATGAATACTAAGGCAATAGGCTTGAGTTTGGGTTGATGGTAGTGGGCTTACTTTTCTATTTATTGTTTAGAAAATAAAAATAAAAATAATATTTATGTCGGTCGGTCGGTTTTCCTTTCTTTTATGTTGGTCGGTTTCGATCGATTGATCGATTTTTGGTACTTTTATGCTCACCCCTCCCAAGATTTCTGTAGATGTTAAATTTTGTTTTGCAATGATACCCTCAGCTGCATATCTGACCTGATTTCTAGAATTACAATTCTGCTTAATTGTGTCATAATAACTTCACTTTGGGAGTACAAAGCAACTCGTTTCAATTGGTTTGTACTTTGTTTGTAGTGTTGCTCTTACTCTGTTCATGCTTATGCGCATTTGTGGTAATAACTGGATCCTTGATCTTTGCACTTTCTAAAGCCTTTGCCACATCAATTGCCGAATATGGAATAAAATTCGCTAAATTATAAAAAATACCTCTTGAACTTTGTACTTTGTATTAAAAATATCCTTAAACTTTCAAAAGTTTCAAAATACCCTTGAACTTAAAAAAAAAAAGTTCAAAAATGCCCTTGCTGTTAGTTTTGAATGGAAATAGTTAAAAGTTTTGTTTAAAAAAAAAATCCTAAACTTTCAAAAGTTTCAAAAAATATCTTCACCATTAGTATATGAGCAAAAATTGTCCACATCTCGTTTAAAAAATACTTTAAAATTTAAAAAATAAAAATAAAAATACTCATACCGTTAATATGGTGATCAATTTGTTTGAAGTTTTTTAAAGTTCGAAAAATCCAATTTTAAAACAAATTATACAAATATTCTTATTTTTTTCATATATATATAGATATATTATTTTGTTCTCTTAATTTTTCAATTCTTAGCTTACACCAATTTTTTCAGCAAGTTAAATCATAAAATCTCACAAAATTCCAGAGTCAAAATCTCCTCTTAAGACATACCAAAATGATAAATAGTCAAATAAAAAAATGTATTTGACTATTAACACATATACTAAACTACTAAGGTACAACTTTGTTAAAATATTTAAGTTGTAAAATCCCTTGATGCCTTCTTTATTCTTTTTCTTCTTATTAAAGTTCATATACCTGAATAGAAGTGTACAATTTTATTGTTTTATTCATAAATAAATGTTAACAAAAAGCGGAGTATGAGGGTATTGAAGAAGGGATGGGAGAAAAAACATGGAAAATAAAGAAGTAAGAAGGTATTAACAGTCTTTATTGTAAGAGTGTTTTTTTAATTTTTGTAGGGTATTTTTGAAACTTTTTAAAGTTATTTTTGACACAAAACACTAATAGTTTCATTCAAACTAACGGTAAGGATATTTTTTTTGGTAGTTTAAGAGTATTTTCAAAAATTTTAAAAATTTAAGGGTATTTTTTACACAAAGTGCAAAGTTTTGGGGGTTTTTTTTTTTGTATAATTTAGCCAATAAAATTCTTGGGATTTCATTTGCATGTTGCAGCACATGTGATGTCTGATAAAATATATCAGTTTCTTCCTGTTTCCATTTTTCTATACCTCTTTCAGCTAAAGCCAGAAACACTAGAGAAATTTCTTTGAACATGCCATGGTCATTTGCATAATTTCTCATCTCATTTGACTTTGAGGCTTCTAGATTTTCAAATACAAGAAATAGACAAATCGGAGTTGGACTTTGATTTGATCAATTCTCTTCTACTTCGTATCATCTTGGTTTGCACTGTTGTGAATACATAAATCACAAGTCTACAATGGTTATATATATATATATATATATATATTTACAGTAATCTCGCTTTATAAATGTTCATGGATGAAAATAGATTTTCAATTTCCTGTTAGAAAGTGTTTGCTGAGTTTTTATGTTTGTCATAATTTGATTCGTTTTCTTCCTCTACAGACAGCCATTAGAGGTGTAACTTGGCTTCTGGAACAATTCCCTCAGCTAGCAGATCGCCTATAATCCCTCTTTCTCTCACTAGGAAGAATTTATTAATCTATAACATCCAATATTATTTAGTATAAATGTATATTTAGCATAAGGTCAAATTGTATAAATTCTTGATTGCTGTATTAGTTTGTTTAAGAGAGAAAATATGATGTCAAGCTTGCAAAGGAGGTGAAAGACAGGTTTTCTCCGGATCGTAATTTCATACCATCAATGAAATTGTTTCTTATTCAAGATATAATACTGATACTAAGAGAATGGCCGATCATAATAAATAACTACTTCAGAAACATTTAGTTGTGATTTTTTTTTTTTAAAAAAGGTTATAAGATATTAAACACATGAATTATGAGAATGGAAACTAGAAACTTTGTTATTGTCAGACAGTTGGTATCACCATTTTAGCCCCTCAATTTTGAAAATTGGGTTTAAATGGTCCATTTGCTAATTTGTTACATTAATTAGGTATACTTTTTATTATTTAAATACTACATGATATTTTAAAATTATATAAAAAAAATACCCTTGAACTTTGTCATATGTTTCAAAAATATCCTAATACTTTCAAAAGTTGCAGTATTACCCTTGAGCTTTCATAAATGTTTCAAAAATACCCTTTGAGTTAAAATTCATTAGAATTTGGACGAAAATTGAGATGTGAAATGTTGTAGTAGGTGACATAGAACAAAAATTTGAATCACCACATTGTTTTAGGTCATCTCCACATAGTTCCAAGTCCCAATTTCTATTCAAAATTCTAAAGAATTTATATTCTAAATGTAGTTTTACAATATTTATAAAAATTAAAGAATAATATTACAACTTTTGAAAGTATAGGGGTCTTTTTGAAACAAAAAGAAAAGGTTAAGGGTATTTATTATAATTTAGTCTTAAAAAAAACATATTTTTCTCTCCTCCCTCCTTTTCTCCCTTCCTCATGACCACCCTTGCTTTTCATCTTGAGGAGAAAAGGATAAACAGAAAAATATATATATATTTTTTTTTTAATTTAAAAATATCATGTGGTATTTAAAATAATAATAAATTGATATAATGTAAAAAATGGAAATGGGACCATTTAAACTTATTTTTTAAAATTAAAGGATTAAAATGATTAAATTGAAATTTTGGGAAACCAAATATACCTATTTGCAAAACCTTATTATTTTGAAAAGAAACTTTCTTGTTTAGTGGTTTTATACGTAAAATGTTAGAAATAAGAAATCTACTGACCCTTTGATGGCTCAACTGGAATTTTTATTTATTTAAGGCTATATTATTAACATTTTTTAAAAATATGAAATTAAACCTAAATCTTCTTTGCATTATTTAAAAATGTAAAATTAAATCCAAGGAGAATTTAATCAAACTTGTTCAATACCAACTTTCACATGTTTTATTTTTCTAATTAGAACTGGTTTGAAATAACTTTTTAAGTGCATTTTTTTTTACGCATTTGTAAAGTCAATCGAGATAGGTCCATACTCCATAGATACATTCATTTTGAGATTTATTTAGCTTTGACATAGCTACATACCTCTATAGATTAATCAACAACACGGTTCTTTATAGGATAATGTCATCTTCCATAACACGATACTATCGACTTTTGGATTTTACGATTGTTCTAATTATGCTTTTTGCTTTTAATATTATATATGTTGAAAATTCTTTGAATGTTTCTCTCATTTACCATCATACTCATTTGATTATGGGAAATGGCTTAACAAACATCAAACTAGTGTTAGTTGTACGTGAAAGAAAAAAAAAGTTTTATGATGCACTATGAATTATGAAATTATGAAATATGGTTCTTGTTTGCTTTGATACAATGACTCATTATTGTCATAATAGTAAAAGAATCAATATGATCTAATTATATATATAATATTCTTAAAACTTTCGAACTTTCTGATTTATAAAACTTGAAAAAAAAACCAAAAAAACAAAAAAAACAAAAACAGAAACAGAAAAACAAAAAAAATCTGTTTATCATCATAATTATTGTTGTTATTTTTTTTTATCTTGGAGTAAAAACTCATTTAGACATTTTTTTTCCCGTTCATTTACATGTAGAACAAGTGTGTAGATCTACTTGTGGTAAGTTATGTATTGCAACATTTTTTGAAAAAATGATTTCCAGATTAAACAATTAATGAAAAACATATAATAAGTTAATTGAACAAAAACAAAATATTTAGAAGTTCGTTAAAACACTATTTTGGTCTAAATACTTTTCTTGTCCAATTTTAGATCATGTAATTTCAATAAATCTTCCATTTCAATTTAAAGTTAATTTTTATCGAAATTGTTTCATAATTATAATAACTTTCATGGAAGAAACTACGTAAGTATATTTTCACAGAAAAATTAACTGCATGAATAAATTATAAGATATATTGAAACTATAATAACTAAAATTGAATATTTGAAGGTACAAAGATTAAAATAAAACAAAACTCACATTACACGACTAAAATGGTATTTTAAGGAAAGTTTAAAGAATAAATTTATATTTAAAAAGAAAACCCCAAGTCAACTATCAACAGCTTGGTGAACGCGCATTGTAGGATGAGATAGAATCAAAGTCCTTGCCTCCCAAGCTTCTTTCCTTCATCAAATTCTATTTAACTGTAAACCTTTCCTCTTCTTCCCTTCAAACCTTTCTCTTTCCCTTTTTCTCTCCTCAGCTCAATTTTAGCATTCAAAAATGAAGAGGGAAGGTCGCCAACATGGCATGGTAAGAACCTACCGGATCATCCCTTCCCCATGGAATCCAAGACCTGAAACCCAATTCGTTAACGAGCTTGATTTCCCTCCTACTGCTGGCCTTTTCACAAAGGTCTCATCCAAGCCTACCAACCACTCCAAGTTCACCGGAAAATGCAGCAAGCCCCGTTGCTCTGGCTGCAGGCTACACCCGGTTCAGAAGGCCAAGGATAAAACCAAGGGATCTCATAAGTTCAAGTCACACCATCTCCTCATTGACTACTACTTGCTGGATGACTTTGACGAACGCCCCAGCTTTGTCGATGATGAGGGTGACGACCACTTACTAGAAGAAATAGATATTGAGTTGAGGGATGGAGATATTCATCGCCACGACGACGGTGACGATCAGCCGCAGAAAGTAACAGATTCTGAATTGAAAGTCGAAGATGAAATGAGTTACTACGGAGTGGAGTTCGTCGTGGATGAAACCATGGAGGGGGATGATAGTTGGTGTTTGATAGAAGAACGACACACAATCTAATGGACCATGGATGAAGCAATTGAAAAGTAACAGACACCTTCCATTCATGGCTGTGTAACTTCTAGCCTCAAAACTTTTATCAATGTGGATATGAATAATGGTTTCAAACTTTACAAAGTGGGTTCTCACTGTAAATCCAGGATCAAAGGGAGACACTTTGAATAGATATCTAACTCTGTTCTTTGGATATCATTTTCATTCAATCTTTCACTGTTTTCTATTTCCCCAATTTCAGATGCTACACTTTGTTGAATTCTGATGAATAAATGATAACTTCATAGGCCATCAAACCAATGTTCTCTACATATACTGATATTTTTATACAGTAGTTCATATCAAACGTGGCTTTGTTACATAAAAATTGACAGATTTACCAGTAGAACAAAATGGATCCACTGTAATTTAGAGGATGTCGAGATCTGGTTACCTCATGAATAAATGGAAATGGCTTCAAGGCTTCAACAGAAGTGAAAGTATTGGGAAGGAATGAATATTCTGCTTGACCTTCACTGCTGAATGTTAGGAGATGTGTTCTCATGAGCTGACATTAAAGTTTGTAATGACCGAGAACGAGCCTTTCCCTGGACATTCTTATTCATGCTTCTGGTGCTTTTAACTGGAGGCACATGGCTAGAATGGGCCATTGTAGCTTCTCCTGTTTTGGGGCTGGTCTTTCTTCCTAGTTTTGGCGATGGGGGATGACACTTGGGAACCTCCTAGGAAAAGA
Source organism: Benincasa hispida (assembly GCF_027475165.1). NCBI lineage: Eukaryota > Viridiplantae > Streptophyta > Magnoliopsida > Cucurbitales > Cucurbitaceae > Benincasa > Benincasa hispida. Next base: position 13,903,568 of record NC_143483.1, read on the forward strand.
AAGGGACAGAAATATTTACACAAATTCGTTGCCTGTAGTATAATGCTATCAGCATGTAGGATTTTACTCGAGTTTACTCTAAATTATGCCGAATAAGTTGAAAATCCCTTGTTACCTCGTTGTTCTTCTGTGCTTTTCGATCCTTGTAAAAGTTTGGCAGTGGCCTGGCTTTGAAGCAGAAGCTTTGACGCAGTTTAGTTATTTCTGTTTCGGCTTTCTCCTGCAGGAATGTTAGTCTGTTAAGTCGTGACTCACTGTCAATAAGTCGGTTTACAGATTACTAAGTAAAGTTTTTGATGAGATACCTTTAGCTTAGTTTGAAGTTGCACCTTTTTTTGTGACTCATTTGTGTTGAACTTCTCTTCAAGTTTCTGTAAATATTGAGGAGAAACAAATAATCAATTAGAATTTGAACAAACAAAAGTTATTGAATTTGAAAAAGACACATGACAAGTATGCAGCAAAAGCTTGCCTCCTTTCTTCTCGCTGCTCTTTCATCGGTTCTCAAGCTGAAAGGGGTGAATGAAAATGGCGAGTACGATTTGTTTCTGCAATTAATACACAAGAATTTTGGCCAATTATCACCTAGCAAATTGAAAACTAAAAGATAACATGATGAGGCCACTTCAGTTGCAAAACATAGAAGATGAAACTCAAGTAGCAGACATGAGAAAAACTACTACCTTTTCTTTTCTGACCAGGGTGTAGCAGAAGGATGCTTTTGAGACTCATTCTTCATTGCCTGCAGAGTACCAAACATTACAGAAAGATTGAGAAAAAAAAAATCCCATATTTAAAAGATACATTCGTATATAAAAATGAAAGGTGTGGCAACCGTATTCGGTGTCCTAAGAGGAGTTGGACAATCTTTAGCTGGTTTTGAAGTACTGGACCCAGCTCTTGAACGTTCAATCTTTCTCATGACTGTTGAAGTTAACTTGTTGAGTTCTCGAATGGGTGTAAAGTTAACTGCCATCCTAAGAGATTTAGGAGTAGATTTCCTTTTATCTGCCGACTCCATTACATACTTGTTAGCAACTTGTTTTGGAGTGGCATTGTTAGATTTCCTTTTATCTGCAGACTCCATTACATACTGCTTAGCAACTTGTTTTGGAGTGGCATTGTCAGATTTCCTTTTATCTGCAGACTCCATTGCATATTTGTTGGCAACTTGTTTTGGAGTCGCATTGTTAGATTTCCTTTTATCTACAGACTCCATTACATATTTGTTGGCAACTTGTTTTGGAGTGGCATTGTTGAGACAAGAAGCTGGAGCAATTGGTTTGGCAGGTGTAGATGGGAGGATCTTAGATGATCTGTCAAACAATGAAAGCTTTGAATCCTTTGACGACGAAGTAGCTGCTTTCTTCTTGCTAATGGTGCTCGGTTGCTCCCAAGTCTGGCGGGAACTCTGCAAAAACAACACAAATAGTATCAATATCCATTTCCCAGATTTCGCAAGACTAATTAATACAAAAAGAAAGCAAGTAGCAGTTGAATCCGTTTGAATCCTCCTATTCTTACTTGCCACTGTCATCTACATATTTCCCAATTTGACATGAATGAGAAACAGCTAGCATTACCTTAGGAAGAGATTTTTCCATTTGTGGTGTCCGATTGAACTCATTTTCAGTCAACCCATCATTCAAATCAACCATAACTTTCAACTCAACCTTCTGGGGAACTTCCTCGATCACTTGGTGGGCAACGCCTGAATCACCTCCTTCAACCTCCCTGCTACCAACTCTCTCCTCCCTAAGATCAGAACCGTTGCAACTGTCATCGCCACTGGCAATAGCAACAAAATCTTGCCCAGTTACAACCTCAACCCCATGTTGCTGGACGGCATCAGGGGTCGGCATTGCAGTCCGCAGAGAAGCAGAGCGACCAACATCACTAACATTCTGTTTCGTTTCAGTTTCTTCGGTAGATTTCGAAGAAGAAGCAGCATTTTCTTGCTCGAGCAAGGCCGCAGCTCGCTGAGCAGCAACCTTCTTGTAATGGGCTTCAAAGAAAGCTTTCTTCTGAGCAACAGATCCAGGGCGAGAAAACTTTTCAGCTTCTTCAACATATCGATTATGGGAAAAAGTAGACCATTTCTCCCAAGCCAAAGACTCCGAAGTGAATCTCCCGAAGGAGACGGACTGGGAAAGAGCATGAATTGGAAGATTACCCTAAAAGAAACAGAGAAAGACAGAGAAGAAATGATTGAAATGGAATGGAATTGAAACAAAATTTGTAGAAAATTACAAAAGGGTATGGTGGGGACTGACTGACCTCCATGGATTCATTGGGAAAACCGGAAGTGTAAGAGAAAGGGTGCTGCATGAGGCAAGTTGAATCTGCCATGGAAGCTCCAAGTGAAAGAAACAAAAACAAAAGGAAGAACCCAAGATGGGGAAATGGTATTGTTGGAGTTGTATTATTGCAAAGGGGGTTTCTGGGTATTATTTTGTCATGTCGGAAAAACTGGAAGCTTTCAAATTTTGAATTTCAAACCAGAGAAAAAGAAGCTCGGGTACAACTTATAACACTAAAAAGCTAAAAAAAAGCAAAAGGAGGAAGATGATTCTCCATTTTTTTTTCCTCATTTCATTTCCCTAGTGGGGCCTGCCTAAAGATTTTTCTTTAAAATGTTAATTTTATGGAAATTTCAAATTTTCCATGGAAATATTGATAAAAATAATGGATATTTATGAAAAAATTATAAAATTCAAAATTCAAAAAATAATTTAAATTAGTAAATAAATATTTTATAATTTTTAAATATATTAAAATATTATTATTTATATTATGTTTACCTTAGTGACATTTTGTTATTTATTTTTCATATTTCATGTTTTTTTTTCTAAGATACAATAAAAATATCGATTCACCCATTATATCGATGTTAAATCTATGAAAATATAGAATATAGCCACATTGACGTAAATTTAATATCATGTTATTTGGTTAAAATACATTTTTCACTTGTAATTTCAATAAATTTTAAATTTAATATTTTAAAATTAATTTTCATCAAATTGGTTACATAATAATAACAATAATATTTTTCAGGTAAGAAAATATAATATGTAAATGAAAGTGTTAATAGATAACACAGAGTTTTTTAAATAATCAATAATAAATTAATAGTAAAATTAAATTTAAAGTTTATTAAAAAGTAAAAATACTAAAATTAAACAAAACTTCATAGTACAAGGACCAGTTTTTCATATTATTGTTTTTAAAGTTTTGATTATTTAACTTGATTAAATTATTAGGTTGGCCCTTGATTTGGGTTTTGTTGGTAGTTTGAAAACTTTTCATTAATAAATGTTTATCTTAATTACTTGAGATTGTAATATGTTTGGTTGTATTATTTAAAAATTATATGGCGGATAATCTTAAAAGCTCATTGATATTACTAGATACAAATTAATTAGTTTAAGAAACAAAATTTTTAATCTATAATCTTTCTATATATTTTAATCTCTCTCAATAATCATGTTAATTATCATTAATTCCTTTCATCAATCACTTCATAAAGAAAATTTATTCAACTATAGAGGGCCATAAAGTGATGGTTACTCCAATAAATATTAGATGAAAGATTAAAAATACATAGCTTAGAGTAAATTACCATTTAAATAACTTCTTTATGTATTAAGATTCATTAAAATGCTCTTATTTACTTCACGTGTTCATTGACCAAGACAAACAATTTGAATCAAAATTTAGCTAAATAACTTATTACAAAAAATTAAAATAATTAAACTAATTTTGTTTTAGTACAACAACGATAGAAAGGAAGATTAAAGGTTGGACTTCTGTTAGAGTAATTTTATTTTCTAAGATAAGGGTAGAATTAAAAAGTAATTTACACTCAAATTATGGAATTGGCTTAGAAGTTTAGAAAATGGAGGAAGATGTTGGGTCCCATTTAGTGAAGACCAATTCAATAGAATACCGGACTTCAACGGCCAGATTTTGTAGGTGAATTTAAATTTAAAGTGGCCTCAACGGCTCAATAAATAAATAAAAAGCTAAATTGGAACTTTTCATATTATTTATCAATTATTATTATTTAGGGTTTACTTTTCTTTTTTTTTTTTTTTATTACAAAGAAAATGTGCAAGAAATAGAATAGAATAGAAACTGCTTGTAGAAAGTGAAATTCCTAGATCATGTGGTGTAAAAGCTTCCTTTTTGGAGTGTTTAAACCGATCAACGGCTCAAATGCTTACGTGTAAGAATGTCATTGAAGCATATGTAGAGCTTTTTTTTTTCTCTTTTAAAGTTCAATAATGACAGAGAAAAGATTGAATCGAATTGTAACTTTTGAAACGAAGATTGATGATGTATTTATTAAATTGTACTCTGAATTGGTAAAATATAGTGTAAATCAAGGTTCAAAATATTATTGCAGTTGTCGATTTTATAGAAATATCGATATCGATAGAAATTTCGAGAAATTTTATGAAAATTGATGGAATTGTTATAATTAGTTAATAAAACTTTGATTATGACCTAATTAGATTATATTTGACCATTTTTAATCATTATTTCTATAAAGTAAATGTGTGTTTGGAATACATTTTCAAGTGCTCAATTTAAAAAATAAGTCATTTTGAATGAAATTTGAGTGTTTGACAACCACTCAAAATAATATTTCAAATATATTTTAATCAACTTTTATCAAAAATACATAAATAAAAATGAGTTTTTTTCAAAACATTTTTTTTTCTCAAGTCAATTCAAATAGGCCCTAAGACAATATTTAGAGATATAGTGTAAATATTTGTGTAAATATCGTTGCAAGAGCATAAATTTAAGAAATAAATAGAAAAATAATTACAAAATAATATCAAATTTTATTTTATTTTTTTAAGACTTTTTTCTTGGAAATGAAAACTTTAGATGGTAAAAGAAGCAAAACTCACATCAATTCAATACTAAGGTGAAATGACATGAAATTTCAATGGAAAAATATTTGAATGAAATTAAAAATATATATATGTTATTTTCATCAATTTTCGTTTCTTAGAAATGAACGATTTAGATGGCAAAAAATAAACTTACATCAGTCCAATTTTGAGGTGAAATGATATGAAAAATCAGTGGAAAAATGTTTGAATGAAGTTAAAAATAAATACATGTTATTATTTCTCTCAATTTTTGTTTCTTGAAATTAAAAGCCTTTGATGGTAAAAAATAAAACTTGAATCAATTCAATTTTGAGGTGAAATTGTACATTGATGTGTGAAACTATACAATTCATGTAATCAAGATAAGTTTATAAACCTTAAAAAATTTCTATTAAATCTAATTGCTAGAAATTTCGAGAATGGGGAAAATCGAAATTTCTCTCATACTGAAATTTCGATCGAAATTTTAAACTATGACGTAAACATCGGAGCTTGTGGAAAAGCAGAGTTGTTCATAGAGCAAGAATTTGCACTTGAAAAACTATCAATGATGCTATTCTTACTAAGAGAAGTATATTTAAAAGGAAATTATGCATATTAATTGTTTGTGCTATTTTCCTAATATGAACCTTTCTTTTCTGAATAGGAATGTGGATAGCTTAGAGGTTTTGTGGAAGCAGAGGACTAATATAAGGAACGAGGAAGAGAGACAAAGGCATTCTCATCTTATGGAGTATTTGGGCATATCAAAATTCTCCCAACCAAAATGGCTCTAAAGCTAATGTTACAAACCCAACATCAAAATTCACAAAGCTCTAGAAGATAGGATCAAGTAGAATTCTCAACGTATGAAGGTTTCGAGACCCACTCGAGTTCGAAAAAATGGAAGCCTCCTCCAGACAGTTATTGGAAGATCAATATAGATGCTTCATGGCCTGTCTCATCAACCAGAGGAGGTTTGAGTTGGATTATCCGAAACTCTCAAGGGTCTCTAATTGGTGCTAGATGTAAAGAAACTCGCAAGAACTAGCCAATCATAGCGCTTGAAGGGCTAGTAGTTTTAGAAGGGCTCAAGAGCTTAAAGAACCACTTTGAGGACTCTATTATTCCTTATATAGTGGTTGAATCAAATTGTCCAGATCTCATCAAGATCATTAACAAGAATTACGAGGATCTCAAGTAAGTGAGAAACATTGTGGAAGAAATTCTTAGTTTTGTTTCTTCCATTAAAGTGGTGGATTTTTGTTTACGTAAGAGATCCTGTAACAAAACTACTCATGTTCTGAAAAACTTAAAGACCTACCTTCCAAGTCTTTTTGTTCCTCTGCGTCTTCCTTGGAAGACAAAGCATTTTTCTGGTCGAATTGTATTCCGGAGTAGGTTTCCTTCATTGTTAAGGAAGATCTCTCTTATTTAGTTGTTTGTGCTATCTTTTCATCACACATGTATATAATGTAAACATAAAAATGAAAACACACAAATGTCAATAATTAACGTCAATCAAATGCATCAAATCGAATATAGGTTCATTGGCATACAAGTGTGTTAGTAATCACAAGGTTTGTGGTTTGAATAGCAATCAAACGTCATGTCAATTATCGTTGAGCTAAACTCACTTTAGCTACTAAGATTAAAATTGACCAAGAATTATGTAAGGGGGTGTTTGGCTCACCAACATGAGTTGAGTTAAGTTGCTATAATATACCATCTCATTGTTTGACCCACAAACTTTAATGTTGGTGGAGTTGAGTTGGTATATTTTACTAACTCACCTCAATTCTCCCTTCTTTCCATATTTGCAATTTCTCCACCTATCGGTCACTATCACACTCTGACAACTAACTTTGGACTCTGACAACTCTGGCGACTAACTTCGGGCTACAACAACCACCTCCAACGACAATTCAGACAAAAAAAAATTTGGACTCCAACAACCACCTCTGATGATAGTTTCGGCGACCAACTCCGAGCTCCGAAAACCTTCCGCGACCAACTGAGACAACCAATTCTGGCCTCCGACAACCATCTCCGGTGACCCAACTCCGACAACCATCTTTATGCTACCAACTCGACGACTAATTGGCTCTGACAATAAACTCCGATGACCTACTCCAACAACCACCTTTGTAGGCTCCGACTACAAACTGCGATGAAAATCACCTTCGATGATCTTCTTTGAGCAAGCAACTTCGACAACTAACTCGAGGCTTCGATAACCACCTTTGACGACAAATTCTGACAACCAACTCTAATACAACCTTCATGCAACTAATTTTGGACTCCGAAAGTCACCTTCAACTACAATCTCCAGCGAAAATCATATTCGATGATCAACTTCAACGACCACTTTCGCCAGACCAACTCTTGGTTCGAATACCACCTCCGATGACAAACTTCAACAACCAATTCCAATACACTTTTATGTGACCAACTTCAGGCTCCGACAACCACCTCCGACTACAGACTCCAATAAAAATAATCTTCAATAATCAACTTCGACAACCACTTCCGACTACTATAAAACTGATGATTGTTAAAGTATGTTGTAGGGTTGTTGATTATATAAAAAGTATTATTTTGTCTACACTAAGTGCAATATTTATACATAATGAATTCACATATCAAACGAGTGTTAAGAATATTTAGACAAAAAGTATGTTTGTAGTTGAAAAGTATGTAACATATAAAAAAAAAACTATAAAATGGAATTTTTTTCTTAGAACATTTTCTAGCAAGAATTAGTGAAAAATAGAGATTTTTCTTTGATGATCTTCCAAATCTAGAGGAAATGAAAGTGAAACTGTTGAAGAAATGTGGTGACATTCCATTTGGTTGTTACGATGATGGGGGAGATTTAATTAAAAAAAATTCATGACATAGTAAAAATATAGAGCAACAATAGGAAGAAGAAGAAAGGGAAGAAGATGATAATGAAATTTATGGAGAAAATTTAGCTAGAATCAAAAGTTTGATTTCACTTTAATTTCTCATTTTATTTTACCATATTTCTACAAGAAATGTAATGGATTAGTTGTTGTTCATAACCCAAAAAAGAAAGAAAGAAAGAAAGAAAATTTTTAAAAATTAAAAGAAAAAAATTGTAATCCATATTTTATTCAAACAAAGATAAATAAAATTATTGAATAAAAAAGTTTTTTAAAAAATAGTAATAATAAAAGCATATGATTTAGAGTTTGAAAAAATGCATTAGAAACGCAGACATATGAACTCAACTCTGCACCCTAAACACAGACATATAAATTCAGACCAAACAACTCTGCACCCCAAACACAAAATGAACTCTACAGACATATAAACTCCAGACATCCTATCTCAACTCACTGCCCTAAATAGCCCCTAAAAGTGATAATTAGGTGCAACATATGTTACACCTAATCCAATTCCATATTTCCCATTTTTACACAAACAAAGGAAATTTTTTTTAAAAAAAAAATCATTTTGCTTTTAAAAAATACAAATTTACCACATGGCAGATTTTTATTTGATAACTCCCTAGGATGTAGAGAGATAGTTATGGCCTAGAAAATACCCAAATATTTTTCATTATTTAAACAATCGACTTCTACTATAAAGAATTAAAATAATAATAAATACATGAATAAACCCTTTTCTGTCCTAGAAATTAATATCAAGTATGAGTAATAAATTATAAACTTTCAAATTCAATTCTTTTTATATAAAAATAATAATAATAAAGCTATATTTACAACATCATATTGATGGATAACTCAAATTTTAGGAGTCTAATCCTAACTCAAAAAACTTCTTATTACATAATAACTTATACCTAACCTCCCACGTATATTTCTTGATATGAAAAATAGGGGACAAGTTTTTTTTTCTTATCCTTCATCTCAATTAGAAGTAAAGCTACATAAAGATAGACAAAATTTCATTTTCAAAACTTGTTACATATATAATCTCTTTTCCATTCTAAAAAAGTAAAAAATAAATTAGGCGAAATAATTTTTCCTCATTCGATAATTTTTACTTGATTTGGACCGAAACCCGACCCTAGCTAGTCTAAATGAAGATTCCCTATCTCAAAGAAAGAAAAGTGTATGGTGGTTGAAGGTAGAGGAAGGGTAGGAATGGATGTATTTGGCTGAACAACTAGTGGTTAGGAATTAGAAACATAGGACATTAGAGATTACATTTTTCATTGGGATTGTATTTTGTTTGGTAATGGTTTATGGTAGCTACCAAACAACTCCAAACTTCATCACCCCTTAAAACTTCCATTTAACTTCCATACAATTATTTCTATATGCCCCACATTTACCAATCCTCAATTCAAGTTTTTACTCAATCAATTTATTTTTTTTCACTTTTTTTATTTTTTAAGAAAAGGAAGTATTTAAGTTCCCTTCTCAAATCATTTCAACATGAATTAAATTCATACCTTAAATGTTTCCTATTTATAAACATCACAAAATGTCTATAGGGTTTCATGTTGTACCAACTTCATTGAAGTCTTCAAATCAAATGAATAATAACTAGATGTTATAGATAAGGTTAGGAAAATTCTTTTTTTTTTTTTCTTTAACGTTTGTACTACTTGTCTCAATTATTCATTAAAAAAAAAACTTTCAATTCCAGAACCTTTTAGTTCTAGATTTGAATAAGGTGTAAGCTCTATTTACTCATTTAAAACAAATATCTTTTTTAAAATGAGTTGTTTGCAATGAAGTATTTATTTTTCTAATTATGTTAGATGCTAGTTAGAATTAAACATTTTATAATTGAGTTTAAGGTTTAGGGTTTGAATATTTTCATGGTTGAATTTGGACATTGCTATGATATTATTGGTTAAACTTCATGTTTATTCAATTTTTTGATTCTCATATTTCATTCGTTTAGAGTAGATGTTTATATATAAAAAAAGTGAATATATATATATATATATATAATCATGATTCATAAACTAGGAGTAGGATGATTTTGAAAAAGTCTAGATTTTGTTAAATTGATAATAGGGATGATTTTGAAAAAAGTCTATATTTTGTTAAATTGATAATAGAAAATTACTGATGATTGGAAAAACAAGTATTCAAATTTTGAAGGGATAGGATAGAAAATTTAAAAAGTTTAGGGACAAAAAAAAAAGTTAAAATATGGTTTGAAGTAAACTATAAACTTCTGGTTTACATTTATTTTATATTCTATTATAAATATAATTTTCAAAACCTTAAAACTTGTATTTTAATTTGGTCTCATATGTGGAATTTAGATGTGAGTGGATTTTAGAATATGAAGTCAGGGTTGGAGTTAGTCTAAAGGTTCACCCTTCCTATTTATCGATGCTCCTACTTCACTATTTCACTCACGATCTTTCCTTTCTTCCCAATTTTTTTCTTCTTTCGTACGCCCGAGAGCCCTAACTTTCGTCAGTCTTCATTCTCCCCTCGCCTCCGTTCGTGCCGTTGTTATTGAGTTTTTCATTTCGTTGTCTGCTTAGCCGCGCCAACCCTCTTCCTCGTCGTCTGCTCAGCTCCCTCGCTGTCTGTTCAGCCGCACCAGCCGGCCAGCTGTGCACGTCGTTCACGAGTCGTCAGTCCCGCCCAGATTTGTAGCCAAACGCCCCCAACTGCTTCCGTCACTTCAGCCGTGCCCAGATCTGTAGCTGAACGCTTCCGTCGCTTCTGTCGTTTCAGCTCTGCCTAAATCTGTAGCCGAATGCCCCTAACCGCTTCCGTCGCTTCAGTCAAGTTGGTCCAGCCAAATCCGTTTGTTGTCGTCAAGGTCGTCCACGTCTTCGTTGAGGTCTAGCTTTGTAACAGATCTGTTCAAGTGTGGGCTTCACTCTATCTCGTCAGATCTATACTCCATCTCGCTGGAATCTTGTATTTTTGGGTAAGGTTTTGGTAAGTTTTGTGAGTTTTAATTACTTTAGTGGGTTTCTTGGAAATTTTTGAATACCCATAAGTTTTTTTTACCCGAATTGATTGATGCTCTTTGTGATTTGGCTTTAAATTTAAGATTCGGAGAACATTAATGTGCTGTCCAACAGGTTGATATTGATTTCGGTAAGATTTTCGGTAAGTATATGAGGTATATCTTGTTTGTTGTTTGATATTAGGATTGTTCCATTGTTGCCCACAATATTTTGATTGGTGTTGATGGTTTTACTTGAAAATTTATGAACACTCAATAAGTTTTGACATTAACTTAGTAATACCTGTCACTTTTTTTATGTTAGATTGAAGTGTTGGAAGGAGTTGAGTTGCTGTCCAATAGGTTTGAGACCGATCTTGGCAAGGTTTTGGTAAGTTTAGAGGTTAGTATTAATAGTTCCTTGTTACCCATTGAAGTATTGGTCTAATAATTGAGTTATTTTCAAATTTTGATGTTCAATTCAAAGATTTCAAGGGATTGGAGCCACTATCCAACAAAGTTAACGATGTTTGGACGTTTTAATACGTATTAAGGCCTTGAAACTCTTTTGGAATTATTACATAGTTGCTGGAATTTGCATTTTGTAACTATTATTATTGAACTTTTTGTAGGTTAGATTACGTTGTTGTATTTTAACACTTATTTATATATTTTGAAATTTGATGTTATCGCCCTTTATTCTATTTTGCAGGTTGACTTGTTTAAACATGGTTTGTCTGACCTTTAGTTCTCGATCTTTAGACTTCAAAGCTCAATGTATAGATTAAATAATGTACTTTGTTGAGAGGTTATTTATTAAACAATTTGTCACTTATGTATTTATTGAAAGTTGAGTTTTGTATACAAAAGGAATAGTTGAGATTTTATTTTATGTGTACATATGAAAGAGAAATATTGTTGTAATTTGTGAGGAGCGTTCATAGTTGAACATATGGATTTTTAGTGAATATATTGAGTTGATAGATCTTAAATGTATAATGTTTATTTATTTGATGTAATTTTATTGTTGGAATACAAGGTAGAAAATGAGAATATCGATTGGTTATTTAATTTGAAAACAAAAAGACATATACTTGACACATAAAAAACGTCAAAGAGTATCACACTATACTTGACACTCGAATAAACTCACATACCACCAATGTCAAGTATATTATCTTACTTGAGACGAAAACTGTATCAAGAAACATATTACTTGACATTTTTTCAGGATCAAGTTATCACACTATACTTGACACTTGAATAGTTGATGTTTTTAAAAGTGTCAAGTATACCATTTACTTGACACTGGAAAAATGTCAAGTAATCCTATTTATGTAGTAGTGCATGTTGATGCAGCATGCAAAGTAAGCTCTTTGAATCCTTCGAGTGGTGAGGCCCTTGCCATTTTGGAGGGCCTCCATTTAGCCTTCAAATTGAATGTATCCCACATATTGGTGTTGTTAGACGTTTTGAGGATTGTTCAGATGTTGAGAGGTTTAGTGGATGTCCATGTTGATTTGGCTAATTATGTGATTGATGTCAAGAAGCTTATGACTTCCTTTGTAGAAGTGACTTTCTATCATGTGCCACTCAATTCACATACCACAGCACATGCTCTGCCGAAAGAAGGTAGTTTTGGATCAAGTGTTGTGTTGTTTGGGTCTTTGATATTTGACTTAAAGGCCTGGTCCAACCAAAACATAGTGGCCCATGAATATCTGCTTCCTCTTCTTTTTTTTTTCTAACAGGAAATGTGTGAAATTGACAAACTTTAGATTTGAAAATATGTTCAAACATTTAAATATTTTTATTTTTAGATTTAATGAATATATATCTCTCCATAATCAATAAAGTATATTTACTCAATTTTTTTTTTGTAAGAAAATTATATTACATAATTATAGTCTTTTGTTTATTAGAATTCCCAAAATTTTAAATTAGATTTATTTTCACACGATTGTATTATTACGAAATATGTTTTTCTTCTTCATCCGTTTTTGCTTTTTTTATTTAATTATTTTAGTGAACTTTTATATCAAATTTTTAGGGTAAATATCAATTTATACCTCTAAATTTTTGGATTGTATCAATTTAAACCCTAAACTAAAAATTGTATCGATTTAAACCTTAAATTTTGAGAATTGTATCAATTTAAACTCTAAATTTTAGGATTCGTATCAATTTAAACTTTAAACTAATAATTATATTAATTTAAATCCTGAATTTTCATAAATGTGTTAATTTAAACCTTGAACTTTCATAAATATATCAATTTAAACCCTGAATATTTATAAATGTATCCAAATAAAACATAATAGAGAGTTTAAATTGATACAACTATGAAAGTTCAGAATTTAAATTATACACTTATAATAATTCAGAGTTTATATTGATACAATTATTAATTTGGGGTTTAAATTGATCAACCTCAAAGTCATGATTTAAATTGATACAATTATTTATTTAGAGTTTAAAGTGATACAACACCTAAAGTTAGGGATATAAATTGGTATTTGCCCAAATTTTTATTAATTTTGTTATTCAATCTTTCCAAATAAAAGTAATGCAATTTTTTTTTTGGTTTTAATCACACAGTAATTTCATTATCCAATCTTTCCAAATAAAAGTCATGCAATTTTTTTTTTTTGTTTTAATCACACTGTAAATGATTATTAATATATACTGTGTATATATTACCTTATATACTATTGTCGCTATACCTTCATATTTATATACACTTGTCATCAATATATACCTTTATATATACACTTACTACTAGTACATAATTACATATAAACTCATATTTTATTAATATATAATTATCACTACATAAAATACTCCTTTTCTGAGGCTTAAAATCGCCAAGAAATGTTAAAAAACGCGTTGGAAGATCCACACCCGACGACTTGTTTGGTCGGAAGATATCTGTTGGAAGAACATCTCTCGATGCCGCAACATACACCGTCAGGAGTTTGTATAAGCTCCTGATGCTTGTTCTACGACTTCGGGAGTTCTTATATCTCCTGACGGCTTCAAATTCAGGATTTGAACTCTCGACAACTTATCAACCATTGGAAGATAGGAGAACTTCCAACGTTTTTCATCGGTAGATTGTCTTTTTATTTTAATTTTTAATTTTTTTAGTTTGATCTAAATAACCTAAAATGTTTAACATTATTAAGCAAATAAAAAATATTCATATAACGAACAAACAAACAAATGAAATCCATAGTATTCTTTATTACACAAGAGAAAAATTGACAAAATGGTCTAGAAAAGAAATGTCTTGACAAATACATAGAAGAAAGAACTCTCAACATCATCTCCAACAACATTCGAACGGTATCTTCAAACTGAAGGAACCTTTGGTCCACTGCGGAAGTGGGGATCGGTCCCAAAAATATTTTCATAGAATAGCAAATTTTACAGAACCAAAATTATGCATCACAACAAAAATTAATTTACAGCATGCATAGAAAAGAAAGAGAGAAGGATTAGAACCGTGACTTATCCTTCAAGAATAGTTTTCATGAAAGCCTTCTGCCCAATCAAAATAATCACGAACAATCACGATTCAAGATGACCACCACCATAAAATCTTCCTCAGTATTCTCTGTAGGGAAGAAAATTCTCAGGAGTTGTGTGGGCTCTGAGTTTTGGGAGAGGGTAAGAGTTTTGAGAGGAAATTTTTTATTTTCAATGAGTGTTGGAGGGAATACAGAGAGATTGATCACTTTTCTAAATCTTCTATAAAGAAGACGATAGATCTCCTCGAAAAAACCACCCCACACACCCACCTATTACTCAGAGAGAGAAAAAATGAGAGAGAGTTACAACTCCTTCCAAAAAATTAATTTAAAAAATAATTTAACAAACAAATTATTTTAATAGATATATATACAGAGGTGATATAGGTTATGTATTATATTTAATAAAACATAACCTATAGTTTTAATATTGTATCAAATACAACATAACCTATAGTTTTATTTCTCTCAATAATACATGATATTTAATATAGATCACATTTATACTAAATCTAATTATGTGAATCTCATCCATATAATTAGTATTTGAATCATTTTCAAATAATTTTTTCCTTTCAAAATAAATTTTATATTACAATGTATCAAATACATTATATTAATTGTATCATATATAATTCAGTTAAATTAATTATATCACATATAATTAATTTTCTAAATTAATTTGAAAAATTCA
Source organism: Benincasa hispida (assembly GCF_027475165.1). NCBI lineage: Eukaryota > Viridiplantae > Streptophyta > Magnoliopsida > Cucurbitales > Cucurbitaceae > Benincasa > Benincasa hispida. The sequence goes on from NC_143483.1 coordinate 13,918,594, forward strand.
AGCTAATCCAAAATTAATTCTCAATAATCCATGTTGAGCTACAGATGGAACCTTATGGACCTATAGAATGAAACTCCAATGGTACTTGAATAATTAATTAAACTCCTTTAATTAAATTATCCAACATCCAATAATCGTCGTTCACTCCACTAAAGACCTGTTGGGTTGTATATTCTAAAACTCGTAGTTTGTAATGTTAAACATTTTCTATTATCAATTAAGATGGTATTGACGTTTATTCAATAAAAATGTTGTTGAATATGCAAATTGCACTTAAAAATCCATAGCTATTATATGAATACTTGAACTTTATGTGGTGACATAAAGATGGATGAAGTTCGAGTAAATAGTAAAAATGATCTTAGTATATGAATAAGGTTGGATGCCTTATTCTTATAAGGCTATCGGATGCAGCCCACTCTATAGTTGTTACAATTTGTTGTGAAGTGCTACAAACGAAGTGATCCTGATGTTGGGAATGGAGTCCTAAATCTCCTTGTAATCTCGTAGTTTGTAAACTTTGTATAAGCATATTGTTATTAATAAAATAGGTGTTATTTTATAAGCATATACTCAATCCAATAAACTGAGATCCGGGTTATTTCATGTAATTTAAACAAATATGTAGTAGGATTGGCAACGGGGCCGGGGACGGGGGAAAATTATCCCTCATTCCTGCCAAGGTGGGGACGGGGGTGGGTATTCCCCGTCGGGGAAACAGGGTTCTCGCGGGGCCCTATTTCCCTATTTCCCCACGGGGATTCTTCGTGGGGATTCCCTTTTTTTTAAATTAAAATTTGATTTGCCCACAAAAAATCCATTAAATAAATTTATCGAATTCCTCGTTTTTTAATTCAAGTGATTTTATTTGAAATTTGACTAGTGCACAACAAATGAACAAAAAATACTAGACTATTCTATGAAATAAACACAATTGACAATTTAAAAGCTAACAAATCCATTAAATAATTTTACAACTTAAAATTCAATAAAATTTGAATAAGGAAGTCAATTAAAGGCAAACGTCTTATACATTCAAATAAGTTTACAACTTAAAATTCAATAAAGCACGTTCTTCTCTCTTTAACGATGACTTCACAATCAAATCTTTCTCCTTTCTTGGCATCATCTTATCCTTAGTTGTATTCATTCCTACATTTAAAATGTAATAAACAAATAATGTTACAAAAAAAATAGACCACGAAATAATGTTAATCATTGAGCACAACTTAGTCACGACACCATCTTCATCAGAATCGTCTGCATCTTCTGAAACAGTTGCTAAATATTTAACCATTTTTTTTCCCGTGCTAGTACCTTATATTGTCAAATATTTGTAATAAAAGAAAATATTTATTAATATATTAAATGATAAAAAGATGTAAAAAAAATAAACAAACTAACCTATCAAAACTTTAGTTGCAATCCAATTTTGAGTGCATATCAAAGACTCTATAGTCTTTGGATGAAGTTTGTTATGATGTGGGCTTACAATCCTACCACAGGTATTCAAAACAGACTCTGATGCAACACTAGATAATATGATAACTAATATGTCTCTTGCAATTTCTTGTAAAATTGGATACTTGACACCATTCAATTTCCACCAACTCAAAATGTCAAAATCGGATGTTCGAGGTAAGACAGGTTCATCCAAATATGCATCAAACTGTTGCTCCTGATTCATATTATTGGAATTTGATACAAACAAGTCATAATCATTAAAATTATCAAATTCTATATCCTGTGAGGTTCCATATAAATTTCTAGCATGATAATCATCACATCCATCTTCACTTTCATGCTTCAACTAATATTCTATTTCCAAATTTGAACAATTTTTTTTAATCCTTTCCACTTCAAAAAAAAAAAAAAAAAAAAATATCTCCATAAATTATAGGGAAGTAAAACTCAATCAACTTTAATTTGTAACGTGGATCTAAAACTGCAGCTATGACCATTACCCCATAAATTTTCTTCCAATACTTATCAAACTTTGACATCATATTTGAAGTCATGTCTCTCATCTTTTGAATGCCAGAATTAATCCACTCAGAAATAGCCAATTTCAATTTACAAATTTTTAGGAAAAAAAGATCAGCAGTAGGATATTTGATCCAGAAAATATTTCAGTCACGAGATGAAATATTTTCAGTTTCTCACATATCTTTTTTGCTAATGCCCAATCTTGATCCAAAGGCAAACACTTGTACTTTGGTTCTCGCTGTTTTAATTGATAAAAACAGCTTTGTACTTTAATGCAGTGGCTAACATAAAATATGTAGAATTCCACCTAGTACAACAATCAAGACTCAACATTTGACCATCATAAACATTCAACTATCGAGCAATTTCCTTAAATTTCTCCAACTTTTTTTGTATATGCACCCAAAAAGACACACTACTACGTACTATTTCAATCCCATCTCCTATCACTGCCAACCCATCTTTCACAATCGAGTTCAGAATATGAGCACAACACCGCATATGAAATAAACTCTCATCCAATATTAAGTTTCCGCACAAACTATCAACAAGCATATTAACTATGGAGTCATTGGTACTACAATTATCTACAGTTACTGCTGACAATTTTTTATCAATATTCCAATCGAACAGACATTCCATTATTTCTTCATGAAGCATCTTAGAAGTGTGTGGAGAAGGGACATATATAAACCTGATTATTTTGTTTATTTCTTCATGAAGCATCTTAGAAGTGTGTGGAGAAGGGACATATATAAACCTGATTATTTTGTTTTACAAAACGCAACTATCATCAACAAAATGAGCAGTGACAGCCATATAACCTTTTGTTTGGTGGTTGGAAGTCCACATGTTCGTTGTAAAGGCAATCTTTCATTTGATCTCATTCAACAATGCCATGGTTTTCAATTTTTCAGTCTCATAAATTTTCAAAATCTCCTTCTTTATTGTGTTTCTTGACACCATCTTAAATAATGGTTGGATGACATTACAAAATTCCCTAAAACCTTCATGCTCAACTATTGAGAGAGGATATTCATGTCTTATTATCATCCAAGCTAATTCTTTTTTTGCAGCTTCCTGATTGAAGTATGTAAAGTCAATGTATTGTTCTTCTCTCTATTATGATTCAATAGGAATTGTCATACGTCCTTTTGTCCTTTATATGGGCATATCTTAATATGATCATGCAAATATTTGGTTCTATTTTTTACTTTCACCCCCTAATTTTTTTTTTTTTTTTTTTTTGCAATAATTACAAACCGCCTTGTCTACTACATTTATTTTTTGTTTCTTAAAATGGTTCCAAACAACCGATGTCAATCTCCTTTTTAAAGATCTCTTCTCAATATCTTCATCAAGAATAACACAATTATCAACATTCAAATTATCATCATTCGATGAGAATGGAGTTAAATTTGGGGTTGAATCTGGGGTTGGATCTGGGATTGGACTTGGAATTGGATTTGGATAATCTTTATTTGTAGAAGGTGATGAAGATATTGTTTTCATCAATTTAAAAACCCCTCTTTAGACTTGGACTTTATTTTCAAAGCATTCAAACATATTAAAAGCATTCTACCTCAAAATTGAAAGCATTCAAATTTCAAAACGACCCCAAAAGCATTCAAACATACTTTTCAAACCTATTCAAGTCTAAGATTCAAAACATTCAAATATCAAACATATACAAACATATTTTCCAAACATATTCAAGCCTAAAATTCAAAACATTCAAATATCAAACATATTCAAGCCTAAAATTCAAAACGTTCAAATATTAAACATACACAAACATATTTTTCAAACATATTATTTACTAATTTCAAGCATACTTTTAAAAAATATCAAACGGCCAAATAGGAGAACGAAAGAAAATTTTTACTAGCTCCGGCTAGAACTTTGAAGCCTTGAAAGTAGAACGGATAGATCTCGCCTCTCGGAATAACACAAAGTCTGTTTTTTTTTTTCAAAAGAAAAATAACACAAAACAGTTAAAATATATAAAATAAAGACTCACGATTTAAACAAATTTTGGATATAGCTAAACAATTAATTATTTTATATTATTCCTCTGTCCTAAACAAGTCTTCACACTCATAGTCTTCAGTCTTCACGACGTTGGTACTGGAAGTCTTTAATGGCGCGGATCTATTTTCACCTGGAAGTGGCGGACGCGGACCTGGACGGACGTGGAGCGGATTTGTCTTCAGTCTTCAATGGTGCCGGCGAAGCGGACGCGGACCTATCTTCACCTGGAAGTGGCGGACAAAGACCTGGACGGATGCGGATCTGTCTTCACTGTCTTCAATGGCGAACGCGGACCTGGAGGCTAGACGCAGGTGATTTTTTGGACACTGTCTTCACCTGGAAGTGGCAGACGCGGGTGGGGATTTAGTTTTAGAGATTTAGTATTTTTGGCAGAACTAGAAAGAAGGAGAAGAGGAGAAGATTTTGGACTTTTTTTAATTTTGGGCTTTTTACTTTTTAATTTTGGGCTTTTTTATAAACATATATACAAATTAATTAGTTTATATTATTCTAAATATATATATAAACTCTGGGTCGGAGTCGGGGGGGGGCGGGGATACTGTCCCCGTCCCCGCCCCGCCCCCGGACGGGGCCTCGAAAAAATTTTCTGGTTTGACCCCATTCCTAGTCAAACCGGGGAATCCCCTACCCGAACGGGGCGAGTCCCCGTGGGTTTTTTTGCCAACCCTAGTATGTAGAGACATACAAGTGGTCTTATTTAAATAATAACATAAATGGTCTATAGTAGATGGATAAGACTAGGTACCTTATCCTTATTCTAGTGACACTACGAATACGGCTTGCTTTGTAGGTGTTATATGTGTTGTAAAGCTACAAATGATCTGATCTTGATCATTCATGTGGAGACATGTGAGCGGGGGTACCCTATACAAAGAGCTTGTATAAGACCAGACCACGAAATGATTAGTTTCTTTTTATAACGCCGTTAATAATAGAGACTTACATTTCATTAGGATGACCATAGGTGACATGACATGAATCTTGAGTGAGTTGTGAACTTTTACTCATGAAGGTGATCCTTTGATTTATATGGGTGAGAGTGGCCAGATTGCCACCTCAACAAGCCTACCATTTTGGGGATTCATCTAACTGGAGAATTGGGAACACAGTTATACAAGACAGAATTCACTCCTTCCCTGATGCAAGGGTAAGTAGATAAATTGCTCCCTTAAGGGCTGATTTCGGATCATGAACATAGTGGTCACACCCTCTCCTGGCTCGAGAGAGACTTAGTTATACTTGGACTATGATTTATTGTTCATTAGAGGAATAAATGGTACTTAAGAAGTTATATATAACTACAGGGGCAAAACAGTATTTTGGCCTAGTTGTACTTACGAGCAATTTGTGAAGAGTCATCGCACTGTTGATTGGTTATATCCAATGAATACAGAAATTTATCTATATTGCAAAGAATGAAGCTGTCGGTCTTTAGTGGAGTGACCGACAGTTAATGAATATTGGGTAATTTAATTAAAGGGTTTAATTAATTATCTAAGTACCGTTGGAGCTTTAATCTACAGGTCCATAAGGTCCCCTCTGTAGCTCAGTTCAAATTAATTGAGGGAATTAATTATATATGATATAATTAATTAAATTGATTATATATGTGATATAATTAATATAATGTATTTGATACATTATAATTTAAGGTAATATGAGAGGAATTTGAATATGATTCGAATACCAATTATATTAATGAGATTCATGTAATTAAATATAAATATGATTTATATTGAGATGAATTAAATATTTGGATATGAATCCAAATATCAATTATATGGATGAAATTTCTATAAGTGAATTTAATGTAAATGTGATTTATATTAAATGTCATGTATTGTTGAGAGAAAATAAAATCTATAGTTTATGTTGTATTTGATGCAATATAAACTATAGGCTATATGTTATATTTGATATAACATATAGTATATATATAATAAAGTAGTTATTATATATATATATATTAATTTAATTGAAATTAATTAAAGAAAGGAGTTATAACTCCCTCCCTCTATTCTATCAATGGTTTTTACATGGGATTCAAGAAGTTGGTTATTTATCTTCTTCCTTAATTCTCTTTGAGGGAAGTGTTCTCTCTAAGGAAAAACCCACAAAGAAGAAAAGTTCTTCTTTTCCTTCTTCTCCTCTTCATCTTCTTCCCTTTTCGAAGGATTCAAGCAAAGTCCACAACTCTTGCTTGAATCCTTTATCCCAAGAGAATACAGAGGGTTCTCAAGTGATGGTGTCCGTTCTTAAAAAAAAGACCCTCGTGGATAAGGAGTTCCATTCGTGGCTTGTACGAGGGAGTTATTGAAGAAAGGGTTCTTCAAAGGTAAGGGTTTCTGAAACCCTAAGTATTCTTTTGTTTAAAGCATGCTATAATTATGTAAATACATATCTTGTTCTTGTTTTACTGTAAAACTTATATTCAAAGAAAAATGGAATTTGGGTCGATCTTTGCTTCCGCTCAAAGGATCTTTTTCGAAAAATTTCCTTCACCTGATTCGTTCATGTAGTGACATAAGAAGCGGGGGCGTTCTATGTAATGAGTTTGTATAAGATCGGACTGAGAAATAAGTCACTCTTACTTTATAACGCTATTTACTGTTTCAAATCGATGAACTAGGTAACTCGACCTTAATCCTAAGCTAACTATGAACTCCTATTTATTTGGGATTATCCTTAGATTTGAATAGGTGAAGGTTGGCTCAATGGCACGGGCTCAATAAGCATCCCATTTCAGGGATAAAATTGGGTAGATAGTTGGGAACATAGGGTGCAAAACGGAATTAACACCTACCCGATTTAGGGATAGTAGAAAGGTTGTTCTCTAAGTACTGAATCCAGGTATGAAACAAAGGGCCTCACCCTCTCATTGGCCTGAGAAAGACACGATTTAGTGATTGGATCAAAAACCAATTGTTTATTATGTTGGGATTGGTGTCCTAATTCTCCTGGAGTCTCGTAATTTGTAATTTATACACATTGTTATGAATAAAATAAAAGTTATTTTATCTAACATTTACTCATATCCAATAAACAAAGTTCCATGATTATTGTATGTAAACTTAAGCATGTATATGAGATATACAAGTGGATCATGCCTTAAGTGATAACCTAAATAGGTCTGTAGTATAAGAATTAAGGTGGGATACTTGATCCTGGTGACACTACGGATACTACCCATTTTGTAGACGTTTTCAAGTGTTATGAACTTCTACATATGGTAGATCCTGACCATTCATGTGGAGACATGCGAGCAGGGGTGTCCTATACAAAGAGTTTGTATAAGACCAGACCACGAGATGATTCGTCTCCGTATATAACGCCGTTGATACTGGAAACATGCCTACCTTTTTGGAGATTTGTCTCAATCCTGAGTGTTTTAAGAACTCCTGCCTTTGAGGGTGATCCTTTGATTAGTATGAGTGAGATGGTCAGATTGCCAACTCAACCTGCCTACCTTTTTGGGGACTTGTCTAATTTAGGAGCTAAGAACTCAGTTACACAAGATGAAAGTCACTTCTTCCCCGAAGCAAGGGTAAGTAGATAGCTTGCTCCATTAAGGGTTGATTCTAGGGTTTGAACATAGTGGCCACAACTTCTCTTTGGAAGAGATAAGTACTCGGTCATAGTAGAACTATGACTTATGTTCATTAGAGAGATCAGTGGTACTTAAGAAGTTAGATGTAACTATAGGGGCATATCTGTGAAGGGTTATCACACTGTTGATTGGTTGATATGGACACATAATATATCTGTAGTAAGGAGAGTTTAGCTGTCGGTCTTTAGTGGAGTGTCTGACAGTTAACGGATGGTGGATCCAGTGACTAAAGAGTTTAGTTAGTTATTCACGTACCATTGGAGCTTCGAGCTACAGGTCCATAAGTTCCCCACGTAGCTCAGTAGATTCAAGTTGAGAATCAATTTTTAATGTTAATTTGAAGTGTTCAAATTGAATAGAGGTAATTCGATTATATATGATATGATTGGTATGATGTATGAGATATATCAAGTGGAGGATTAATGAAATGAGATTTACATTAAGTGTCATGAAATAGAAAAAGAGCTATGGTTTATATGTTTCATGAGATGAAATATGAAAACTATAGGTTATAAATATACTATGGTAAGTTGGTTATCATTTATATTTATAATAATATTAATTATTGGATAACTATCTCTTTTTATTTAATAACTAATTGAGTGTGAGGTTATTGGTGGTTTCATGGTAACCGTGAGATAAAAGGAAAAATGTTTTCCTAAGTTTAGAAGTTAATTTTGAGAGTTTATATTCTCGGAAAGTTCTCATGCAGATGCTGTCGAGTGAATGAGATTCACTAAACAACAGCTGAAGAGAGATTAGACGATAGTGGAGTATTTCTATATGATAGTCACTCAGCTGGCCAATTAGCTAAACGATCATGCAACTTTTTCTAAACGATCGCTTAACATTTGTTAAATGATGGGCATCGTCTATACGATAGACTTGTCAACTCCCACTTGCTCATTCGTTTACACGATTGTTGTTCCTCTAGTCTCTTCCTCTAACCAAGTCCACATAAAGCCCACACTTCTGGATTCTCATACCGAGAATACCAAGGTACCATTATGGTGGTGTCGTACTCAACTCGACATTATCGAGGTTTATTGGAGGCCTTTAGCTGTGTTCGTGGTCTTAGAGTTCGCTGTGTTCGTGATTTTGGAGATTGTTGAGTTCTTGGTCGCTGTGATCGTGCAGTGTAGAGGTCGAAGTGTTCGAGCGCTCGTGATTGTTTTCTTGTTGTGAACGAGCGTTCGTGATCAAGGGAGATTGAAAATGACACTTCAAAGGTATGTTAATTTTTTCCCTTGATCGTATAGTAAAGCATGTTGTAATTTCGTTGTATGCATAGTCTGTAGTTTCCGTTTCTTTTATTGTAATTGTTGTTATTCAAATACGATTGAAATTTGGAACGATCCTTCCACTGCTTAGGGAAATCTTTATGTCTGATTTCCTTCACATTAGAGGATCAGTGGGACTTAAGGAGCAAGATGTAATTTCGGGGGTAAAACAACATTTGATCCAGTCGTTATTAAAACAACCTATGAAAGGTCGACTTACTGATCATGGTTAAATCAAGGGGACAAAAATATATCCACAGTGAGAATAGTGTAACTATCAAGCTATAGTGGTGTATTTCGGCAGTTAACGAATATTGATTAACTCGGTCTAAAGAGTTTAACCAATTAATCTCAAATCGTTGGAGCTCATGATCTGTAGGTCCATAAGGTCCTTCTACTAGCTCGTAAAACATTAACTCCTTGGATTAATGAACTAAGCAGTTTTCAAATGTTCAAAATCGAAATTAAGGTTTCAATTTGAAGTGTTCAAATTGTAGTTAGGGTTTGAATTTGAAATGTTCAAATTCAAATTAGGGTTTGGATGATTATATTCGATATAATTAAAGTTTAATTTTGTTGAAATTAAACATAATTGGAGAGTTTAAAACATTTAAATATTGATTTAAATATTAATTACATGAATAGGATTCATGTATGATATGAATGTTTAATTAATTTAATATTTGATATTAAATTATTATTTAATTAATTAAAATCAAATCAAATTTTTTATTTTTGAATTAAATCAAAAGAAATTGAAAATTAATATTTTAGTTAGTGGAAAAATCCACAAATTGAGTTGCTTGGTGGATTAATCCTAAATTCAACACTTATCCTATTATGAGAATGACAATTGAAGTGTCAAAAGGCTGCCTCTATCAAAAGGTTGCCTCCTTACGTGCTTGCATGCATATAATACATAAAAAGCTCCTAATTTCTGAGATTGAGAGGAGTAGGCCGCTGGATTTTTTATTTGCTACAGAAATTCTCACACTCTCTCAAACCCTCTCTTCTTCCTCCTAATTAAGCTCAATCTAGAGTTCCACCACTCAAATCTAAGTTGGAGAATAGTAAAGAAGACACTCTTGGTGGTCTACTATTGATTTGGAAGTCAAATTCGTGGAGACTAGCTTGGATTTGGTGGATTTCTTCCAAGGTATAAGATTTTGATGAAGGAACCCCTGTGAAGGGGACCACATCGGAAGTGAATCATCTCAATTCCTGATTATTTTATTTAGAAAAATTTACAACACATACATTAGGAAAAAAAATAAATTATACGACATGCCCCAAACAAAATTTAAACCACAAAGGAGCTCTCATTATTCTCTAGTGAGAATCTAGGAGGTTTGCGGTGTAGAGTGTTTTGGGATTGAGGGAAAAGGAAGAATTTTGAGAGAAAAACCTTGGGAAGCCAAAAAAAAACTTTACAGAAAGCTACCTTGATTCTGTATCGTTCTTTTTCCTTTTGCAGGTATATGAAAGAGAGACCTCCACCACTTCTTACATGAGTGGTGGAGAGAAAAAGATGGGGAGGGAGTTGTAACTCCCCTCTCCCTCTAATTACTTAAAATTAAATAATTAACAAATTACTTAATAATAAAATAATTAATAAATAAGTTTAATTCACAATTAAAATTATAACAAATATATATAAACCAACTTATTATATATTATACAATCATATGTTATATCATATATAACATATAACATATAGTTTAAAATTGTATCATATACAATATATAACCTATAGTTTCTTTTCTCTCTCTTATGGCATTTAATATAAATCATATTTACACTAAAATTAATCTAATTCATATAATTAACATTTGAATCATATTCAAATATTTAATTCCTCTCATAAATTTTTTATATTATAATGTATCAAATACATTATAGTAATTATATCATATATAATTAATTCTCTCAATTAATTTGGACAATTCAAATCAATCCAAAACTTGATTCTCATAAAATTCGAGGAGCTACCGAGGGGACCTCATGAACCTGTAGCTTGAAGCTCCAACGGTTTGTGAATAATTAATTAAACTCTTTAATTAAATTATTCACCATCTGTTAATGGTTGGACACTCTATTAAAGACCGATAGTTGCACTCTTCGCACTACAGATATATTTTTGTGTCCATTGGATATAACTAATCCACGGTATGACGACCCTTCACAAATTGCTCGTAAGTATAGCTGGATCAAATTAGCATTTTACCCCTATGGTTACATCTAACTCCTTAAGTACCACTAATTTCTCTAATGAACAATAAATCATAGTCCCACTATGACTAACCCCTCTCAGGCTAGGAGAGGGTATGCCGCCACAATGTTCGAGCCCCAGAATCAGCCCTTAAGGGAGTAATTACTTTTCCCAACATTGGGGAATGAGTGAATTTTGTCTTCTGTAACTTTGCTCCCAGCTCCCTAATTAGACGAATCCCCGAAATGGTAAGCATGTTGAGTCGACAATCTGACCACTCTCACCCATACAAATCAAAGGACCACCTTCATAGGCAGGAGTTCACAACTCACTTAGGATTCAGATCGTGTTACCTATGGTGATCCAATGAAGTAGAAGTCTCTATGAAGAATGGTGTTATATAATGAGACTACTCATTTCTTGGTCTGGTCTTATATAAACTCCTTTGTATAGAATATCCTCGATCACATGTTTCCACATGAATGATCAGGATCAGATCACTTGTAGCACTTTACAACAATTGTAATATCTACAAATCAAGTCATACTCGTAGTGTCACCAGGATAAGGTATCCAGCCTTATCTATCTACGACAGACCATTTAGGTTATCACTTAAAACATTATCTATCTGTATGTCTCTACATACATATTTAAGTTATGAGATAACTATGGAACTTAATTTATTGGTTTGTGATTAATGCAACAAGAAATTGAAATAAAATATCATATATTTTATTAAATAAACAATGAGTTTGTACATAGCATTTACAAACTATAGGATCCTACGAGATTTAAGGTATCAAACCCAATACTTGAAAACCTCTTCTCTGATCATCTGTTTTAATATGCTTTTGAAACTCAAATTAAGTGTAATTGGAGTGCTTATTGATTCTGATTGTTGTTGTTGTATGCTTGTATGTTCCATTAAGACAAAAAAGTTGCATTCTTCGCACTATAAATATATTTTGTGTCAATTGGATATAACCAGTCAATAGTGCGATGACCTTTCATAAATTTCTCGTAAGTAACACTGATTCCTCAAATGAACAATAAGTCATAGTCCCACTATGACCAAACCCTCTCTTAAGCCAAGAGAGGGTGTGATGCCACATTATTCAAGCCCCAGAATCAACCATTAAGGGAGCAGTTTCTCAATTTACCTTGATATTAGGGAAGGATTGAATTGCATCTTGTGTAGTTGTGTTTCCAGCTCCCCAATTAGAACAATCCCTAAAATGGTAGGCTAATTGAGTCGGCAATCTGGTCACTCTTACCCATAGAAATCAAAGGACCACTTTATATACAGGAGTTTATAACTCACTCAGGATTCAAGTCATGTCACCTATGGTCATCCTGGTGAAATGTTAGTCTCTTTATTAACGGTGTTATATAATGAGACTAGTCATTTCGTGGTCCGATCTTGTACAAACACTTTTGTATAGAATACTCCCGCTCAAATGTCTCTACATGAATGATTAGGATCAGATAATTTGTAGCACTTTACAACAGTTGTAACAACTATAAAGCGGGCCATATTCGTAATGTCACCAGAATAAGGTACCTAGGCTTATCCATTAACTACAGACCATTTAAGTTATCACTTAAACATGATCCACCTATATGTCTATACATACATGTTTAAGCTACAGAAGATAACCTTGGATGTTAGTTTATTGATTTGTGGGTTAATGCTACTAAATGTCAAATAAATATCTCATATTTTATTAAATAAATAAAATATTTGTACATTACTATTACAAACTACAGGACCCACGAGACTTAGGGCATTGAAATGCATCCAAAAAGTGTGTTTTCTAGGTTTAGAATTTAGTTAGTTTTATGCTTTATTTAAGATCTTTAATGCTTTTATTATTTGATTGTAGCAAATCGAGCAGTTGGATGAGAACAAGCAATTTTGAAAGATTAATGACCAAAATACCCCCAAGAAGGTCAAAGTTTTGATAGGGTTATGATCAAAGGAGATAAAGGAAAGAAAATGCGGAATTTGGAGGCAGGGCGGTGTTGAACAAATGTTGCAACACTGCCCCGTGACGCTACAAAGCAAAGAGCTCATGGAAATAGGGTAGTGTTGCAAAGCTGCTTGGAGCTTCAAAGGATCGAAGATTTGAAGAGATCGTTGGGTTACGATTTCGGATTCGAGGACAAGAGTCAAGAACACGACTTTCAATTTCTTCTTTCTTTTAATTTCTATCCTTTATGTTTGGAAACCTCATGAATGGTCTATGTTTGTGTTGTAAGCATGAGTGACTAATTTGTGTTTCTAGGGTGTTGATTTAGTTTTATGGATTGTGAAAACTTATTTTGTTATTTCTTGGATTGAAATTATGCATAATTATTTTAGTGATGACGGGCAGAAATGCACATCATCTTAGACCTTTTATTTAGAATTATGAGGATTTTAAGTGAAATATGTGGCGAATATGTTAGGAATTCATGAGAAAATGAGTTTGCATCATTCGGCATTAAGAATCTCAGCTAACCCACTATTATGCATTATTATGCGTTCATATGTCTATTTTTATAGCTAACGCAGGAAGCGGACGCATACGCGGAAGCCAAGCTATCGCAAAGACCGCCGCATGCGGAGAATTTCTCCATCGTAAAGGCGAACGCATATATTCGATGCATGGATGTGCGGCCATCAACCGCATGCGTCCATCGTACAGAAGTTGCGGTCGTCAAGCGAATGCGACCATCACATAGAGGTTGCGATCATCAAATGAATGCGATCATCGTAAGATTGCGGCTACATGATGATAACCATAATAGAGGGATGAACGCAAGGTTGGTGGAATGCAACATGAACGCATACCTCGGGAGAATCAAAAGATGTTGTTGACATTTTACCTACCACGCTACGAGTAGCAGAGATTCAGATAAGAACCATCGCACCGCGAATGTCAAAATCAGAGCAAGTCCATTAATGCTGTCGGCAATCAAGCTCTATAAATAGAAGTCGATGAGTAGAATTTCAATTTATCCAAAGTTTTTCCCCTGAGGCTCGCCTTAGGGCAGATCCTTGTGATCCAGACGAAAGCGTAATAGAAAGCTTGAGAGTTCTTCATCCCCTTCATCCATTCCGAGTGACGACCTGAGCCTTCGCCGGAGTCAAAGCTCGAGAGAGTCTGCTCCACTACCTTTCCATGGTACCACGGGTAGCCTTGACATATATCTGTTGGAAGCAAGATATTGCTTCCAGCTCGCCTTTCCATTTCTCTTCTTTTCTTTTCTTGTATTGTATTACATTTTGGCTTAAGAAATTAATACATTTTATGATCGATGAATTTCTACATTTTCCTTCGACTCCATCTCCATCTTCATTTACTTAGAATCTTTAACTTTCATTGCATCAGTTAATGAGACTATTAGAGTATCGTATACTTAATCATGCGGCATAGGAATATGAAGCATGTAGAAACCACCGGGAGGTGTACGTTGCGTGAGTGTTGTGAGTAAACCTTATTTTCTTAGTGTGAAACTGTAGGAATGCTTGTCTATAAGCGGACGCAATGCTTATCTATGAGTAAATTCAGCAACAACCAACTGTCCAGAAGGATAAGTGGTTGGTCACATTAAGCAATGTAAGCAATTGTTCACTAGAGATAGGAATAATCTTACGTCAATCAAGTTTATGCGATCATCTTGTCTTATGTTGCGTCCAACACCCTTTAGAGCTACTCGAGAGAGAGTCTAAAGAAAGAACCTAAGACTTGAGAGAGCTAGGTTAGAATCTAGAATCGAAAGAGCAAGATTAGATATGCATAAGCAAGAGATAGAGACTTAGAGATATGCTCTGTTTCCTATTACACAGCATATGCACCCTATGGAGAGGACATTGCATGCGTCCAAGAAGTATGATACAGTGGTATGTGGTCATCTTGTTTATGTATAGGAACACATGAGCAAGAATAGAGACTTAGAAATAAGGCCTCTCAACACTTCGCATATACATCGCATACGTCTTAGAATTAGGCAAAAGCGTGTGTAGCATGATCGCATAGCTTGCGTTGTTTGGGGTTGCCCTTGCGGTCAATCTTAAGGGATGCAATGATGACATCTTCACCATTTTATCTATTTTTCCATGCATTTACTATGCATCAACAGTTTTCGTGTCTCTACCTCTCATTCATATTCCCATCGCTTTGTCTGATAGTTAGGAGTAGAAGTAGTTATTAGATTACAACCCCCATCATTCTTTATTCATCCGCCGCAAACACATCACCACATAACATTTAGTTACAAGTCCCTGAGTTCGACCTTGGATCACCCGAGAAACTTGCGTTCTCGTTATACTTGGCAAGAGCGCAAAAAAACTTATGACAGGAATGCATGGTCATTGCATATAAGAGTAACGCATATTTTCATTCCAACACATGACCACCGACGCATGAGAATCAACGCATAGCTTAAGAAATGCATCGTATAATTGCGTCCACCCCCATAATTTTACATCACCATTTAGCATGTTTGTTCTTAATGCTTTTGATTAACTAATCACTAATTGAATGTTCTTTACTTACTGTCTATCTCGAGAGAGAAGGTGTTGAGTTGGATCTAGCATGTTAAACTGTTAATCAAGTATGCACGAGAGTGATAGAAGATGAATAGAGATTATCGACGGAGGAACTTAGTGTTGTGGCTAGTCAAGCGAAATAAGAGATTCGGGTCGATGGTTAGTCATTAGTAAGGGTTGAGCTCGAGAGAGGATACATGGATAAAAGGTTCCTAAATCTATAATTTTCATGAATCAATATAAGGTCAAAATAATTAATTTGGTTAATCCGTTTAACGAAATCATACCCTAAGACGTGTCTCTTTTTAGTTTCACCCCAGTTTTATCTTTTCTTACTTTTTAGGATTAAATTAGTTAGGTTCTCATCACAGTCAAGTCCCCAAAATAAAATTAGAAAAATCTCTGAATAGCTAAAAGAGTCAAACCAATTCCTCAGATGATGATACTCGGTCTCTTGACCGTTTTACTATATTATAATTTGACATGCGCGCTTGCGCTTACTATCAGGCATCAATCCCAACACAAACAGCATCCTACAAAACAAACAAAAACCATAAGGTGAATCCTACAATCCTACAAAACAAAGGAAATCCTACAATCCTACTAAAGAAAGAAAATTCTACAACACTACAAAATAAAGAAAATGAACACACTTCCAAGACTACATGTTCTCAACCTGAAACCTCCACAAACACACAAAAGCCACAAGTTGAACTCCAAAAGAATAACTATTCTACCCCCATCCCACACAACATTCAAAATTCATAAACTTTCACAATCAAACAAAAGCAATAAAATGAATCCCTTACTCCTACAAAACAAAGAAAATCAATACACTCGCAAGACTACATATTCTCAACCTGAAACCTCCATTACACACAAAATCACAAGTTGAACACCAAAAGAAATATAACTAATCTCAACTCATCCCACACAACATTTAAAATTCATAAAGTTCCACAAACAAACAAAAAATTCCAAGTTGAACTCCAAAACAAGTATAACTAATCTTAACCTACCCTACACAACATTCAAATTTCATAAAACATCCACAAACACAAACATAATCCATTTGTCTTGCATGATCCTCTATAATTTTTTTTTAACGTCTTCAATCTTTTTAATCCTCGATTGAGATTGTTTGAAATTAGCTTTCAATTCCCTCACCTCCCTACTTTCTATTCCTTGAGTATATGAGGAATCGATAAGCTGCTACTCCTTCTTGACTTAGCTTTTTTACATGATCAGGTCATCTACCCATAACCGTCTCCCAAATTTCATCCTCTATTAGTGGTTGGGAACCTTCTGGAGTAGGATTGGATTATAATTCTAACATTTGATTCTGCACATATTAATTAAGTGTATAAGTACGAGTGAATAAACTTACAAATGAAAAACAAAATGAAAACAAAACAAAATTGATTACATGTGCATCCTCAACTACTTGATTCACGAACTTTTCACCTTTAGAGTGTGTTTCTTTAAATAGATCAACACGTCCTACTTCTCGACATTCCTTTTTATGTAGCTCAAATTGAATTTGTAGGAACGAATTTGATCCTCCTACGTGGTTGAACGGTAATTTCTCTCTATTATTCTTATTCGTCTCCAAAATTTCCTACATTTGAACAAAAAAATAAAATAAAATTCCATGATAGTAAATGAAGTAAATAATAGACGTTCTCAATTATTATACCTGAAATTCTTCACCGTAAAAAGATCACACAAAAAATGTCAATCTTCTGGTCTATTCTTAAGCAAGCTAGGCGGATTCACACGTGCTTGCTGAAGGTTGCTACATTTCCTGTAATGTCTGTGCACATCTTCTCTGAATTCTTTGAAATAGTTTTGCATTTGATGTTCGATAAAATTATTAAGTGTTTGATCGGATAAATCAATCACGAAATGAGGCTACAAAAGAATTAAGGAATAATTAACATATATGATATTTATGCCAATCTAAAAGAACAAACTTGTTTGATCGGATAAATCAATCACGAAATGAGGCTACAAAAGAATTAAGGAATAATTAACATATATGATGTTTATGACAATCTAAAAGAACAAACTTATAAATTTACCAACAATTGACTCTTAGCCAATTCTACAAATTCGTTTGGAACATCAACGAAAGTACGACATCGTACTGGAAATACAGATTTAATGATGACACCAATTGCATTACTGAATCGTATAGAATGTTGATAAATTGGCGTCTTCTCCCCTTCTTTGTTCACGATTGGAATTCTTCCAAGTGGATGGAGAGCTACTATCTGAGAAATAAAAATTTAAAACAATTTAGGATATATTTTAGTCAACAAAAGATGTGTACGAATACTAACCTGAAGTGTCACCCTTAAAAGATCTCATATTGCCTAGATATATCTCTTGCTCCCAAAATTCTTCCTCTGCCTCATGTTGCCTATTAAGGGTTGACGTCATATCTATACAAACACAAAAAAGAAAAAATAATATAAAACCAATATTAAATATGTGTAAACAGAGAAAGAGAATTTAGTAGATACATGATTAGTCATCATCGTCATTTAAATCAAATTATTCGTCAGCAATTGAACTGTTATTGGGATAATTGTTCTTCATCATCGTTTATGAAGTCATCATCAGCATGTCAAATAATTGGTCGTTCCACATGATGGAATAACACATGCGCAATGGAAGAAATAATGGATCTAAAGTACTCTAATTAGGTTAATTTAAAAAATAAGCATGCAATTAAAATAAGAATAACGGCAAAGTAGAAATACAATCTTGATAGTCTCTAGTCTTCTCCAAATTAGCTGTAATCTCCTTACAAACGATTCATAGACCGCCACGAGAGTCTTTTCGACTATTCTCCAGCCTTAGAACGGGATGGTGGGATCCGATGAGTGACTAATTTAGAGAGGAAAAAGCTAAGTATTTTAGAGAAAACATTTATGAGATTATTACATAATTCTCATAAATTTCCACTTTGGCCAAGAAGCTTTAAAAATCAATAAACTCTTCTTTTTAAAGGCCATTATATGGAAAACATGCAATATTGAATTTGATGAGAATTTGACACTAAAAAATCCACTAACCCAAAGTGGAATTTAGTAAAGTGTCTTCAAATGAATACAACACTTAACAATTCAAGAGTTGGCATTTCTCACCCACAAATATTAGATTTTTTCACTAACTTGGTTAATGGTCAAAATTTGACTCTCAAAGTCTAAAGTCAACAAATCTAACTTTTTTAACTTTCAAAGTCAAAAGTCAATAATTTGACTTTCATTGCATTTTTTACCTAGTCAACAAATTTGACTTTTAATGCAATTTTGACCAATTTCATTTAATTTTAAAATTAATTATAATAATTAATTTTAAGATTAAATAATTTAATTAATTTAGTTTAATATTAAATCCAACAATAATCTCAATTAATATGAATCTCTATTCGTAATCTTGATATTTAAATCTTATTTAAATATCTCCTATTTTCTCTCTCTCTTTACGTTTAATTCACAATTAAATATTAGGTTAAATATACCATACATATTTAACCCTTTGCTCCAAAAATCAAATGTGAACATTTCAATTTCATTCGTCACACTGTTCAAAGATTTAGTCCGATATGAGCTAGTAAGGGAACCTTATGGACTTACAGATCATCAGCTCCAACGATCCGAGATTAACCGACTATACTCTTTAACCTAATTAACCACCATTCGTTAACTTTCAGGTCACTTCACTAGTAGTTACACTCTCCTCACTGTAGATATATTATGTCCACTTGATATAACCATTATTAGTAAGTTAACCCTTTACAGGTTGTTTGTAATAACGGTTAGGTCAAAAGTTGTTTTACCCCGAGATTACATCTTGCTCCTTGAGTCCCACTAATCCTCTATTGAACAATTGGTTTGTGATCCAATCACTAAACCAAGTCCCTCAAGCCAATGAGAGGATGGGACCCCTTGTTCAAGACCTAGAGTCAACACTTAAGAGAACAACCTCTCTACTATCCCTAAAAGTGGGTAGGAGTAAATTCCATCTTGCACCCTATGTCCACATCTATCTACCCGATCTTACCCTTGAAATGGGAAGCATATTGAGTCGCACTGTTAAGCCAACCCTCACCCATGAAAATCTAAGAATAATCCCGAATAAACAGGAGTTCATAATTAGCTAATAATTAAGGTCAGTTACTTAGGACATCGCTTTGGAATAGTCAGTCTTAAATAGTAAACAATGTATAAAGTAAGAGTGACTCAATTCTTGGTCCAATCTTATGCAAACTCAATGCATAGGATGCCCCAACTTCTCATGTCAATACATGAAAGAATTAGGATCTATTCGTTTGTAGCACTTTACAACAAATTGTAACAACTACAGAGTGGGCCGCATCCAATAGTGTTACTAGAATAAGGTACTCAGCCTTATTCGAATACTATAGACCATTTTGGCTTTATTTACTGAACTTGATCCACTCTTATGTCTCCACATAAAGTTCATGTATTCATATAATAGTCATGGATCTTTAGTTTATTGGATTTAGTCTTTACAAGTGCAATTCACATATCAACAATAGTTTTATTGAATAAACGTCAATAACATCTCTATTGATTATAGAATATGTTTAACATTATAAACTGCAAGTTTTAGGACATACAACCTAACACCACAACTGTAGGATCAATCTCGACTCTACATAAAGTAACCTCCGTAATGGTTTAATCCACTCGAACTCCATCGACAATTTCTAGTAAATCCACTTGTTCATTTTCAACATCCTCTACTTTTAGTACATCCTATATTCGCTTATTTTGGACTACTTGAACAACTTTCCAATTGCTACCATATTTTATGTCGTTGAGGTAAAAGACTTGTTGTGTTTGGATAGCAAAGAGGAAAGGCTCATCAACATACTAAAAGTGAGATTGTGGATTGATTTGTATCCTAAATCCACATGTATCCTATTATTTTTGTTGTTATTTGTGTCAAACCATCTACACTTGAACATAAAAATACGTCTTTTGTTCGCATATTGGAAATGTAATACTTCGTCTACGACATCGTAGAAATTGTTATCAACACTTTCGTTCCCACTGATCTTCCCCACCACAGGACTCCACTATTTCGTGTAGCTCGACAATTATCACAATCTATAGTGTGAAATCATACCCCATTAACAATACATCTATTGTACGAGCGCACCTTAGATGAAGACCCCATTGCAAGTGAAAAGAAATCATCAGAGAGATCGTCTCTCTCGCGCAGTTGTAGAACCTGATAATTCATTATATGTTAAAAATGACTATAAAAAATGAATCACCTCTCAACTTCCAATAATATGTATACCTGAGATATGAACCAATCGAAAAATTTGTATTGATGTCTTATATATAAGTCAGAGACGTTTTGAGCTTCACGACGAATTAACTTCAAGTGTTGCCTAGAATTGTTCATTAGAAAGTTATATAAAAAATTTATCTTAAACCTTAGAAAATTATAAATTTGAAATGTACTTGCTGTTAGAGTATATTAATGTGCAACGGAGAAAAATAGAATCAATAAACACTCTAATTATACTTAATTTGAGATTAAAACATGCTTCAAAGTAACTTTTACATGATAGGGTTTGTTGAACACAATACCTTTGAAGAATTCTCTTCAATACCAGCTGAGTTCCACGTGAAAGAGCTTCAATCTTCAAGTAAACTACCATCAAGATCTTCTCTACTATTATTTTGCAAGGATTGTGTGGTGGAAACACTAAATTGAACTGGATGTATATAAGATTTAAAGAGGGTTTGGAGGTTTCTGTAGAGTTCTTTAAGAAGTTCTTGTAAGCATGACCCAATTATTCAGCTCAACACTTCATTTTATAGAGCTTTCATCATGCAAATTAATGGCTTGCATGAAGGTCAGCTCCTACTTATAGAGAAAATGGAATTGAGTGAATAAGGTGGCTTATATCAAAGTGGAGATTTCCAACTTTTGGAAATCTTCACTTTGGAAAATGATTTTTTAGAAAAGATTTTTTAAAAAATGATTCTCAAAATCATTTTCTAAATTAAACTTATTTAATTTGATTTATTAGTTTTATAAAAATTAATTCAATTAATTAATTTTTAAATAAAACTAATTAATCAAACCTTTTGATTAATTTTGTTAATTTAATATCTAATATTAAGTTAATAAAAAAAAACTAATTCCATCATAATGAAATTAATATTTAAATTATATTTTAAACATTAATCGTTTCTCCAATTTCGTTTAATTTCGATAAAATTAGATGTTTTATTTGTATCGAATACAATAAATAGAAACCTAAATTGAATTTGAACATTTCAAACAAATTCTAAACCCTAAAATCTTATCAAGATTACTCAATTTACTAATCCAAATTACGAGCTAGTAGAGGGACCTTATGGACCTACAGATCATAAGCTCCAACGACTTGTAATTAATTGGTTATACTCTTTAAATCGAAGTAATCACTATTCGTCAACTATCAAGACATTCCATTATAGCTCGATAGTTTCACTCTCCTCACTGTAGATATATTTCTGTCCATTTTAACCATAATTGGTAAGTCAATCATTCACAGGTCGTTCGTATTTACAGCTAGGTCAAAGATTACCGTTTTACCCCTTGTAAATACATCTTGTTCCTTAAATTCCTATTGATCCTCCATTGAACAATATATTTATAGTCCAACTTATAAATCATAACCCTCTCTTCCATGAGAGGGCAATGCCCAGTTGTTCAAGACAAGGCATCAACGCTTAAGAGAACAACTCATCTGCTAACCCTAAATCAGGTAGGAGTGAATTCCATATTACAAAGTTATGTCCCCAGCTATCTATCCGGTCTTATCCCAAAATGGGAGGCTTATTGAGCAATGTTGTTGGACTACTATCAACTATGCATATCAAAAGATAATCTTGAATAAACAGGAGTTCATAGTTAGCTCAGGATTAAGATCAAGTTAGCCTAGGTCATTGAGCTTGAGATAATCGGTTTTAATAATAAACAGTTGTTATAAAGAAAAGTGACTATTTCGAGATCCGGTCTTATGCAAACTCATTGCACAAGATGCCCCCACTCACATGTCTCTTCATGAATGATTTTTTTATAACATCATTTATATCAGTATACAAAATGGGTCGCATCCAATAGTGTAACCAAGATAAAGTACCAAATCTCATCTGTATACTTATAGACCATTTTGGCTACATACTAAAACTCGATCTATTTTTATGTCACCACATAAAGTTAAAGTATTCATGTTATAGCCATGGATTCATCTATTGGATTTTCATAGAAGGGTGCAATATCAATAGTAATTTATTGAATAAAAAACTCAACAACATTTTGATTGTTAAATAGAATATGTTAACAACATTTACGAACGGCGAGTTTAGGTCATTCCCAACACTTTTGATAATCTGTTATTTATTTACAAAGATCATTCAAAAGCCTTTCTATATATACCTCTTTGGTAAATCAAAATATTTCGATGAATGATAAACTACTTCATTACCCTCAAAATACTTTTTTTTTTTTTTTTTGCTAGGATCATGGGTCCAAAGTCATTCCCAACTATAAAGTTGAGGTAATATTACAACTTTATAAGAAAAACTCCCAACCCAACAAGTGGCCCATCCCATTTATTCTTTCCCTTCATTACCCTTTCATCCTACAAATCTAATTACCAAATTCAATGCCAAAAGGAAATTAATGCTAAATTAATTTACAAAACTCTTCATGTGGAAATCAATTTATTTATTTATTTATTAACATTTTAAATTACATGACTAAACAAACATAACATTAGAAAATGTTTTAAAGCATGGAATTCTATTAAACACAAAGATTGAAGTAGAAACATTTAAACCGTCTAGAAAAAGAAAATTTTAAGAATAATAAAATAAATAAATTTAAAAACCACAACGGAAAAAAGTGGAAAAGTTAAGAAGAATATTTTGGTTAATTGTTTGCTAGTTTAGACATCAAAGGCAGAAAATGATTATGAATTCTCAATTAAATTTCCTTGTGTCATGATGACTTTGTTGAAGTTCAGGAACTATTTTACAATTTAAAAAACGTATAATTTGAGTTGAGGTGCTTGTCTAAATTCCACTTTGATTCTCTTCCTATGCATATTTAATTTATTTAATGTGTAAAAAAATTGTTTAGAGCTGAAGATAAGGGGGACAGAAATGGGAATGAATCAAATGAACGAATCAAAAATTACATAAAGACAAAAACAAGGAAATCGTTATCGAGCAAACCAAGGAAATATATGCATAAGTTCCATTCCTTTAATATAATTCACCAAAAGTAGATCAAAGTTTAATTAATCAAAAGTAGTTTTCAACGGATGAATGATAGCTGCCTTCAAGACTAAATGACGAACGAACGATGGACGACAGAATGGACAGATGGCAAGTGAACAATTGGCTTCGATTTAGGGGTTTCTCATCTATGTGCCAGGGTTAGAAGAAGGAAGAAGGAAAATTTAGAAATTGGGGGTTCAATTTGGGGGTTTTAAAACGGAACTCCCAATGGACTATCATAACCGTCTGGAGTTCCTACACAACTCCCGATGAATTAAACGAATTATTTAATTCGTCGGGAGTTTGATATGTCCAGACTGGCCTTCCATTCCCATCTTCCAACGGGCATGATGAGGCATCGGGAGTTTGGTCGAACTCCCGACGCTTTCTTTTGGCACATCGAGAGTTCTTGCCAACTACCGACAAGACATATACCGCATCGGGAGTTATTGAGCACTCCCAACAGCATCCTCACATAGTTGGAAGAGAGTCTCTCTTGATGATATATTTTTCGACGGTTGTTTTAGGCATTGGAGAGTCCCTTTTCCTTGTAATGTATATACATTTAAGTATATTTTTTAATATAACTTCATATATATTTCATATATGATTACATTGTGCGAATGAAAAAGAATAGTTAATAACTCGAGAAAAGATAATTTAAATGTGTGGTTTTCCTCTTTTGAGATGCAATTACGAGGGAGAGAAGAAATTTAAATTTAAAAAGTATCCAACATTAAATGGCTTCATTGACCCATTAAAGAATCAAATGGTTTTAGCGTAATTTTAATTTTTCAATATATATACACACTTAAAATATCTGTTGAAAAATCCCCTTTCATTCAGTATTTATGCTTTTAGATTATTTACTTGAAAAATATCAAGTTAAAAGAAAAGGCATCTAACCTTTTTTTTAATAAAAACAAATAATAATGACAATTTTCTATTGGGGTAAATTTATAATCCCCCAACCCCTACGCATTTGACTTGAAGATTGCAATAATGGATAGAAGGTATTACTAATATATTAACTAAAAGGAAGGTGCAATGTCATATAGTGGGTTTGATAATGATGCCTTAAGACAATATGAAGCTTTAGAAAATATATATTTATTCAAGGTCCTTACATCTTTTTAATAAATAAAATTTAATACTATTGCTTTTATTGACGTTATTATCTATATTGCAATTCATGTACATATGTTTTTAGATTATATGATCAAAAACCTCCTAGCAACAAATTTATCCATGTTTTTAAAATTTTAAAATAATGTATATTCTTGAAATGTTTTCATATTTCATTTATCTTCAAATTTTATTAATTCATCACAAAACAGTCTACCAATCATACTACATTTTCAGTTGTTACCTTCCTCACAAGTTTACATTTGCCATGTTTCCTCCCCTCTTAAATTATCATCTCATTCAACGATATCTCGAGTGCAATAAGTGACAGATCCATTACTTTTTTATGGGACTTAGTTTAAAATTTCACAAAAATATTTAAAATGAGTAAAAAAAAACTTTAATTATAAATATATTTCTCTAACTTTTAATTTTATGTCTTATAAATCATTGAACTTTACAAATGTCTAATAGGCGTATGAAATTTCAATTCCATGCATAATACGTTATTGACATACAATTTTTTCTTTAAAAATTAATCAATCTATTAGATATAAAATTGAATTTATGTTTAATAAAATTTAAACTTTCAATTTTGTGTTTGGTAGAGTCATGAATTCTTTAAAAAAAAATTCGAATGATCTATTTCTCTATTAAACATAAAATTGAAAATTCATAAATTAATACACAAATTAAAAGTTTAAGTTTACACTTTTAAAAGTTTATGGACCAAATAAATACAAGTTTTTAAATTTAAATACTAAACTTGTAGTAGTTGATGGGCTTGAACTCTTAGGTGCAACAAAACATGTTGTAGATGAAATAGAACCGGGCTAAATATGTTAAAAGTTAGGAAAAGAGTTTGGACTTAGGTTCAAATAAATGTAACTAATCATTTATCTAATCAAATCTAATTCTAACATATGTAGGAACTTTCATTTGAATCCTCAGAAGAAAAAGTAAATTCTAGTTCTATATAGGATAAGTATGAGATACGACATCTTAATCTTGAATTTGGATTTCATGAACTTAAACTTATAACTTAGTCTCCACTCTACATTTCTCCATTTTTTTAAATTTTGGTGTCTGAACTATTTTTTTATTTGTTTTGATAGATTCTCTCCTCTTCAAATTACAAATTTATCGTTGTTATCACGTGAAAGTCAAATGCATTTTTTCTATGTCTAAAAAATATGCTGACATCACATAGATCCATAGATGGATAGATATAAATTACTCGGACCAATTGGGGGATGAAAATGAGAGATAATATAATGTAGGCAAAACATTTATCATATGATATCATTCTTGCTGGCGTGCCATTGATTGTGACTCTTTACCAAATCCTCTTCGTGGCCCCATCCGCCGTTCCCCCTTTCTTTTTTTCTTTTTTTTCTTTTTTCTTTTTACTTAATTACATCACCTCTTCACTCCCTTTAGTAAGTTAATCACTACAATTAGTTATTAATCCATTTCCATGCTCTTTTTAAACCTTTTTCTAATCTTCTAACAATTAATTTATTATTTCTCACCGAAAGTCCCACTTCTAAACTTTCATAAAAGTGATAATTTAATCATTATAATGATTTAATCTTTTTACTTTTAAGTTTATAACAATTTAATTTTTATCCATTAAAATTTTTAACAATTTAGTCTCTACTATAAAATTAATGTTAAGAATTATACATATATAAACGGATAAATTAGTTAGAGATTCAATATTTTTTTTTATAAATTATGCAGTCTAATCATAAATTAATAAAAAAAAATTGAAAGTACAATGACTAAGGCCCTATTTTGTAACTCTTTGGGTTTTTTTGTTTTTGAAAATTTAGCCTATAGACACTATTCTCATCTCCAAATTTATTCATTTATTATCTACTTTTTACCGATTGTTTAAAAAGTCAAGCTAAATTTTGAAAACTAAAAACGTAGCTTCAACCATTGTGCTTAAAAAAGATGCAAATTATGGTAAGAAATAAAGAGAAAATAAGTTTTAACTTTTAAAAACGAAAAATAAAAAATGAAATAGTTATCAAACGGAACCTAAGTTATTATATATTAAAATTTAGGGACTAAATTATTATAAAATTAAAAATATAAATATTAAATTATTACAAAATTAAAAATACTAATACTAAATTATTATAAACTAAAGTTTAAAGATTATATTGTGATAAAAATGTTTTTAAACCTAACAAATACTAAATAACGCGATTGTTTATTTTTTTTTAAAAAAAAAAAATTGTATATATTAATTAATTAAGAATTGATAAGTTATTTCGTAAAAAAGAGAGATTTAGGGTTTGGTTGGGACGGGATGGGAATGTCACTCTTTTTTCCAAAAGATGATGGAAAGCCACAAAAGGTAAGAATTGAGAAGTGGGGACCACACTTCCATGAAAAAATATTTGGATTTTAGTAATCTAAGGTGGGCCCCACTTTCAGGTCCTTAAGAATCTCGTACGTTTTTTCTTTTGACCTTTTCAATTTCTCTCGCTTTTTTATTTCCTCTTTTTTTTTTTACCTTTTTTTTTTCACCCATTGTTTTTTTTTTTTCCCCTTTCTAATTATTCTTTTCCATCATGATTTTAATGTTTATTCTGACTAATCATTTTGGTTAATTTCTCTTTTATCATATTTATTACCACCCCCCAACTCCCTAACCTTTAGATGAATTAATGAACTTTCACATCTTTATTTTATTTTATTTATTTGTTTTTAAGAAAGAGAACAAAAACATTCTTTGAATTTTTAAAATTACAATTTTTATTTTTAGGCTTTCGTGTTTTAATTAACGAATATACTACCTATACGAAATTAAATTTTGGA
Source organism: Benincasa hispida (assembly GCF_027475165.1). Taxonomy (NCBI): domain Eukaryota; kingdom Viridiplantae; phylum Streptophyta; class Magnoliopsida; order Cucurbitales; family Cucurbitaceae; genus Benincasa; species Benincasa hispida. Next base: position 13,946,543 of record NC_143483.1, read on the forward strand.
GCCATCATTAAAAATAAATATTCATATTAATTCATTTTCAAAAATGGATGTACTCAACACAAACTAAAATTTCAATGACCTAGTAAACAAAAAAATTCAAAATTCAAAAACTATGATTTTTAAGATTTTGAGTTAAAAAAATACAAAATACATGTTCAGGATGGAACTTATGATTTAACCTGGATTTAATTAACCTTACTATGAAAGCAAAAATTTTAAATTATATGGATTTTTAAAAAGTGAGATTTTTCTCTTTTCTTTTCTTTTCTTTATTTAAATTACACCTTTAGTGTCTAGGACTTAAATAATATTAAAATCTATTTCTAATAATTTTAAGGATTTAGATTTAGTTTTATAGATAGAGATTATTTATGAGAATTTTATCGAACTAAATTATAGGATTAAATTTGTAATATAATTTTATGTTTTTCTTTTCCTTTTTTCTATAGAACTTTTGTGTTTTATATAACTAATGATTTCGGTCAAATGGGAGCACCGATATTGATGGGAAATAAAGTAATAAGCCTGCCTCTACTTCAATTTTAGAATACTATCATTTTTTGCCTTTAAAAAAAATTATCTTCTTCTTCTCTTTTTTATTTTTTCTTTAATCTTCTTTTCGAAGAAGACAATGTTATGAATATTCCACCGTTAACAACTTCATCAAACTAATTATATGAATCAAACTTTAGTCTTGAATTTAAGCGTACTTTCAATGTATAATATATAAGTCGGTTGATATGTATCTTAACTTCTTTTTTCTTAATTCAAGAAAATTTAATCACTATTTTAATTATAGGTTAAGATATGACTTATCAAAAGAGACATAGCCGCTCGTCAATTATATAATTTAAGTGCATCTTCACAAGTTAGGCTTGAGATATAATGTGCTAGGTGATGAATTGTGATAACTTACCATTAAATGCATGTTCCCCTACACCAGTTGTGTTTGATATTTGCCTGGTTGATGAAACAAAGTGATTATTTGACCTTTAATGTGTGACATCGTTGACCATGATTCAAGTGCTTGGGGCTCAATAGGGTTAGGTCAAGGTAGCATGCTATAACTCTAGTTAGGTCTAAGTCAGCTTACAAGAATTGGGTTGCCAAATCACTTAAAATTCACCCAAGCTGAACAAACTTCTTCACTTCACCTTATCTTAATTGGGTTCAACCCCATAAGTGTCCTACAACTTTAAGTCTCACTTATAATTAGGCTACAAAAAACCCCTACCTTAGATAATTTTAATTAATTTCTTCATATTACAAATGGTGTTCTAGAAAATATTGAACCAATAAAAAAGATCAAGAGGGGAAACTAAAGTTTGAGAATAAAGCCAGGAAAGTTTTCTCATCCAAAACAGAGACCCAAGATGGATAGGAAACATGCCAAAGAGACGCACAACTCGAGAGTAGGTGAGGCCATTGGACCTTCGAGGATGAGGATAACAAGTTTTCCACTTTTATAACGCTTGGCGTTTGCATGGCCACAATTGGAGGAAAGTGGGGCCATTCAACTCAAAAGGTCTGCTTTAGCCATGGAGGCCTAAGCCATCCTACGCTAGCTAGTTCTCCCTATGAAGGCTCGATCCACCTTTTCGGAGTCCTATCCATAAAGGGATTAAGGAAAAACCTTAGGTTTAATCCCACTATAGACTATGATAACTTCGTATTAGATTATAAGTTTATGATCTTCTTCCTAAAATACTTGTTGTGACCCTTTGCTAGAAACTAACTTAAGCCTCGTAATTTCTATGACAAACACCACACTTGTATACTATTCTAAATATCATATGAGTTTTTTTGGCTATATTTTATCATCAATAAATGACCAATAGTTTCACTAAGATCATCTCAAATTCTCTCGTATTAGTTATATGGCAAAATTTGCGACTAAATTGAAAGTTTCCTAATTCCACGAGGATCTTTGGCTTCTCATATGAGACATGAATCGAGCTACCAAGTACTAAGTTTTGGCTAAATTTTGTTCTTGCGTGACCTTATATATGTAATAGCATTTGAGTGACGCATTATTTGAATAGGTTGAATTAAAAGAAAAACCACAACTTATTTTTAAAAAGAAAAAAAAAATCTAAGAAAATAATGTCCTTCTTCTCTAAAAAAAAAAAATAATAATAAAGTTAGAAGATTTACATGGTGGAAAAGACGATTAGAGGTCTCCAATCATGAAGAAAAAGCCGTTCATATTTGTGCATTATTTTATCATTATTCTTTTTCCTTTTCCTTTTTCTTTCTTTTTTTTTCACGATTAAGTAAAAGACAAAATATTGTTAGGAAAAAATAATGAAATAAATAAATGAAAGATTCTTCTCTTTTCGGTTGCTTTTGGACTTCCAATCCTCACTAACACTCCAAGTCAAAATTTGGTAATCATTTGCCAAATCTTAATTCCATTAACTATAAATATAGTTATAGTGTTTGTTTTATTTGGATGCTAATCTTTTCCTTACCACTACCATCTCTCCTAAGTCCTTATTCCACAAATACATCTTAAGTTTCTCCATTAAATTTGCACAACTAAAATATAAACAAATCATACTATAAATTTCCTCAATTAAATTAACCAATAATGTACCTAATGGTTTTTTCGCCCACATAAGTTTGACATTGAAAATATGTCTACTTCTTTGGAGAGATTTTAAGATTTATTTTTTTAGTTTGGGTCTATAATGATATGTTTGTGCTCGAATCTTATCTGCGTTAAGTTTCATTGCAGGTACATTTTTGTCTTGATCTCCGATTCGCATCTTTCTAGTTAAGTCTTGATATTCTCTGAGCCAACTTGCATAAGAGATCCTTACACCGGTTTGTTGTCAAGCTTACTATACTTCGATGCATAAGTTAGTGTGAAGAATGACTAATTCAGGTAAGCACAAAAATAAGGTTGGGTCTTTCCTTTAGAGATTACATACTTCCCCGGTGGTTAAATGAGATTATTTATAAGTTAGTCCTCTGACATATGTCTAGAGTTATGTGTGACAACAGTGGTGTTAAGGACGTTTTTGGCATTCAAGATTGCAAGGTACTAGTTCAAATCCGATTCGATTATTTTCTAATTGGTATGTATTCACTAACTTAACTGGTTGGCCCAAACCTTAAGACATTAACATTTCTCTTTTGAGACATGCATTCCCTATGTCCTTTCTTGATAGTCTTTGGACTCTGTTCGTACTTATCTACTTCAAGAGTTTAAATACGGTGTGATGAGGAATTAATCCTTCTCGACATATATGGGACATACATCGATTACTTTATTATATCCACAATTTTAATTTAATTTAAAAAATATGAAGCATTAAATTCAGCAGAGAAAGATTGAATTTTATAAATACTTGGAAGAAGAAAAAAAAAAACGAGAGAAATGTGTGGTGAAGCCCAAAATTTTGACCGTCCAAAAAAGTAGGTCCAAGTGGTCCACAATGGGTCAAAAAGAGTAGCCAATTTAGAAGGGTGAAACAGTAATTCACCACCACCTCTAAATTACTTTTACCAGCTACCTGTCTACTATGAAACCCACCCCCTCTCTCTCTCCTCAATTTTTATTTACATTTTATTTTCAAATTTTCCACCATCACCAGGAATTACGATAAATAGTAACAAATTTAATGCCTTATAATATAATAATGTGAATGAATGAATATCAAATTTATTAATTTCTTTTTTTTATTATTAAAAATTAACTTTTGGCATCTAATAATTATTAAATTACGTTCTGAGATGGTTGTTAAATTCTTTCTAATCAATTTCTGTACTCTTTAACATATAAAATATCACATCAAATATCTAGTTTTGTTGAAAAGATATGCAAATTATTGGATTAATAAAGTATATCTTTTTTCTTATTTAATTTACACAAACAATCAAATGATGTTATATTTTAATAATTTTCCCTACAATATAAATAATATATTTTAATAATTATTGCAAGCATGGTGTATATTTATATATATTTTGATAAAGTATTGGAAGCATGAAATTATTAGAATTCAATAGTTCTCTGAAGTTATTGAATAATTGTAATGTATTATATTAAACAGCTACTAGTATTTGAAGTTATATATATATATATATAATTTATACCTTAGTCTTGCAAAATTTTCTTAATATATTAAAAGCTTTCAATTAGATCATTCTATGACATTATAGTTTATTAATGCATTTAAACACATAATAAAAATGCTATATCAAAATGATATGATTAAGTGTCCAAATATTGTTAATATATAGGAAAATTTTTAAAGATAGAAAAATAAGATAAACTATTTACACAAAATAACAAATTTTAATCTTCTTTGATATTGGTTGATAGAGGTCTATCAATATCTAGTAGTGATAAAAAATGATAGAAGTCTATCATTAATACTATGTGTATGTGATAGACACTAATAGAAGTTCGTCGTTTTTTTTTTTTTCTATTTCTGTAAATAGTTTTACATTTTTTTTCTATCTTTGAGATTTTTTCATATGTATATGTGTATATAACAAGGTCTAAGGTTCAATCGCCTACTTCATATGTGGTAAAAAATATTCAAATATATTATAAAATAAATAATTAATAACACCAAAACTTGTTAACAAATTTTAACTTTTTTGACAATAATAAATTAAAATTTTCAAATACATTGAAGGTGAAATAAAAAAAAGAAAATCCGATTAGATTCAAATCCTGTAGTATAATTAGCCTATTAAAGAAAAAGATTATAAATACCATCACATTCATATTACACGATGACATGAAGATAAAGATAGAACGGAAATTTAAATTAAGATGATAGACATCTATAATATTGGAAATTGAATCTCGAACGTTTAAAGAAAAAGATCACATTTTGACACGTCAAAGAAATCCAATTTCTAACATCGAGGTTGAGTATATAAACACTATACTAATTAAGCCGTGGTCCAACGAATAACTTAACAGCATATTCTTTACAAAATTTGAAGGTTGAAACGTCTATACGCGCTGTATTATAATATAAGAAGTGGGTGGAAGTAGTTTGGCCTTGGCCCTTGGAGAATTGAATTGAAGGAGGCTCATCTCGTCTCTGTTTCCCACACCCCACGTTGATCCATGTTGTTCAAAGACTCTGATTTTATAATATATTTTTATATATATTTGTTGTTGTATCTGTAAGTAATTAAACAATTGGAACAAATTTGATTAATTAATTGTTTGTTGTCAGACAAGCACACTAGATCCATAAAATACTCACCTCCCCAAATTCCCATCTTTTCCCTCTCTCTCTCTCTCCTAAAACCTCTTGTAAATCGAGAGAGATCTGAGAAAGACCCGTCATTCAATTCAATCATCAAAATCCATTTACGCCTTCAAAAATTCATTTCCTTTCTCTTTCTTTTTGAGATCATAATGATTCACATTACAGTAGAAACCCTCTTTAATTCTTTACTCTTTTCTTTTCAACTCTGTTTTTCTTCCTCTGATCTCATACAACAGTGAAAACTTACAGCAAACACCGACTCCATGGGAGGAGGAAAAAAAAAAAGGACATGAAACAGAGGGAAAAAAACAGAGGGAAACACAAGAACAAAACAAAAAATATTCACAAACAAGTGGGTTTCTTCATCGATCTCGCCCCAAGATTTAGCACTGGTCAGCCCACCTTCGAAAAGGGACCATCTTCTTTTCTCTCCTTCTTCAATAGGCCAATCTGAGAGTTGCTCTGTTCTCTGAAGCAGCTTGTTCTGAACCTGACCCATCTGATAAAAAGAGGGAAATTTCCAACTTCTCTCTATTGAGTATGTTAGATTCATGAGTTTTTCCATATGGGTTAGCTTCAAGAATCGGTGTAATCGTGCCAACAGATGAGCATGGTGACGCATCGTCTCATGATGTAGAATCGAGCCCTCTGTTCTTTAACTAATCTAGCGCACTTTCTTGTGAAAGAACACCTTCTATGAGAGGAATTTTTCATGATAGGGAAAGAAGAAGATCGGGTTGATCTGGTTAAGCTTTCTTTCTTGGACATCTTCCATTTCTCATCGAAGTAGAAAGGGGGATCGTTGGGAGTAGCAGTTGAAGTAGTTGCAGTAGCAGCGACCGGGGAAGCCATGGATGAAGAAGATTACAGTTTTTTGTTTTTTTTTTTTAACTCTCTCTCTCTCTCAACTCTCTGTGTTTTCTGTGAAGAAAAGAGATGGAGGGATTGAAGGATAGAGAAATGTAAGATTTTTTTTCTTTTTTTTTTTTGAAGAGTTGAGGAGGAAATGAGGGAAAGGGTTGGGGTTTGTATTTATAAAGTACTGGAAAAGAGAAGAGAGAACAGAGCAAAAAATGGCAGTGCAGATGGGAGTAGCAGTTGCTATCACCTGGGCCTTCTATAGGCCCACAAACCGCTTTCAAATATAAAGTTCAAAACTTAGTTTAACTTATAAACTTTCTAGGATTTCACATGGCATATGCCAATTTTACGTGGATTGTTGGAACACCTTAAATTTATTATCTAGCATTTCAAATAATTAATTACGAACGTCTTACTATTAGGACAGCAAGCTGGATCTAGAGGTTATACGTCTTGATAGGGTTTGAGGACAATGTCCTCTAAACCTATCTAAAATTTGTATATAGCATATTTAATTATTTATGGTTATTTACAATTATGGTTATATAATTTAAAGAAGTGCACTGTATAAACTCTCAAGCCTTAGTGACATCATTTTGAACTTTGAAAACATTCTCTCTAATAATATTGTTCTCCCTCTATATTGTGGACGTAGCTAACACTCTATTAGTGATCCACATATATCTGTGTGTCAATCTTTCTTTACATTTTTTTTTTGTATTTTTTACTTGTCAATTTCGTAATATCGACTCCCCACTGTGTGCTGTAATGATGTGTTCGTTATTATAGATGATTGTTATTATAGTCCATGAGTTATAATATAGATTAGTTTAATTTGGATAGAAAATAGTAAACATTTTAATAAAAAAAAGATCTAAAATAGTAATACGATAGTTAATTGTAGGTTTTATTAGTTAGAAACACCCATTATTATAATTGGAACTTCAAACATTTAGTGGGCTATACTCCACTCACTCGAAGTTAGACCCAAATACCTCTTAATATTGTTCGCCAATGTCAGTGTGATTTAAATGACATGACACATACTCTCATATTAAAGTTTTAAAAAAATTAAAACGATTAAAATAAACCAAAGTTGAAAATATAAAATCTAAGGTCTCGTTTGACAATTGTATTTTGTATTTGGTTTTTAGAAAGTAAGCTAATTTTCTTTTAGTTTCTTACAGTAAATTGCATCTTTCTAGATACAATAGTTGAATTTTTAGTCAAATATTTAAAACAAAAACAAGTTTTTAAAAACTATTTTTTTAGGTTTCAAAATTTAGCTTGTATTTTGAAAATATTGGTAAGAAGTAGATAGCAAAGAATACAATTAAGATGTGGAAGGATTATCTATAAACTTAATTTTTTTTAAAAAAAAAAAACATTAAGACTCTGTTTGGTAACCATTATATTTTTAGTTTTTAGTTTTTGAAAATTAAATCTATTTTCTCCCCATTTCTTATCATGATTTGCATATTTCTTAAGTACAATGGTTGAATTCTTAACCAAATTTCAAATTTAAAAAACAAGTTTTTAAAAGCTACTTTTATAGTTTTCAAAATTGGCTTGATTTTTTAAACTATAAATGAAAAGTAGATAACAAAGAAATAAATTTAGATATAAAAGTAGTATTTATAGGCCTAAACTCTTCAATAATACTCATGAACTTAAAAAAGTTTGATTAATACGCTTTACTTTTTTAAAAAAATTTAAAAAATATCCTTACTGTTAAGCTATAGATGGAAAACGTTAGAAAATTTCATTGATGCCTCTCTGACCTATTAAATTAAATTAAATTAAAAATATAAAAACACAAAAATGTTTCTTATTCTCTTTCTTTAATACAATCACTTCTCTTCCGAAAAGAAACTAACAAGAAGAGTCTTACTCATAAAGGCTATCAAATAGAGGGTTAAAACTGACACAGTTCTACCATCACTACAACTCTATGGAATATAAAAAAGAAGAAAATAATGTTAAGTATTAACAGTAATTCACATTAATTCTCTCTTTCAAAATTGAAAGTTTTATTCTCGTAATTGTTTATGTTTTATTTGGTAACTATTTCATTTTTTATTTTTTATTTTTAAAAATTAAGTCTATTTCTTTCTTATTTTTTATAATAATTTGCATATCTTTTAAGTAAAATTATTGAATTCTTAGCTATATTTTAAAAACAAAAAATAAATTTTTAAAAATTATCTTAATAATTTTTTTTGTAAAAAAATTTAAAAATAGAAATAATGTCAAAATAAATCAAAACGATTGAAAAACGGTACAAAAGAATTTAGGGTTTTGATTATAATGAGTGTTGAGGGGTAGGTTGGAAAAGCAAACGTCATGGTTGGAATTAAATTAATGAAAATCTCAGTGAGATTGGGTTGTGTAGGCATGGGCTGCAGAATCACACCTCTTTCTCTTCACTGTTTAACAAACCAAATAAGTTTTTTTTTTTTTTTTCTCCCTCATAAATATCACCTCTTTTTTATCATTTTACCGTACTAACCATTTCTAGCACTTTTTCTATTTTTTTTTTCAAGGAGTTCTTCAAAAATAGAAAATATGAAAAATTATTCATATCAAATATCAAAATTTAATCTCCTTTTACAGAAAAATAAAGACTGATAGGAGTCTATCAATATCTATTATTGATATAAAATTGAAAGAAATCTATCATTAATACTCTATGATAGACACTGATATACTTAAATACTGATAAAAGTCTATCAATGTTTTTTTATTGCTATTTCTATAAATAGTTTGTCATTTTTTTGTGAAAAAATTTCTTTTTTTTATTCTTGTTAGTAACTTTTCATATTATTAATGCTTTTATTAGCATATTTGGATATATGGGCATGTTATTTTAATTAACGATTCCATAAAATATCTACTCTCTCTATTCACATTTCACATTATGATTTTTTCTTCGTGAATAATCATTTTAATATTGTTGGATTAACATCATTTAAAAACAGTGCAAATGCAACGTTGGATAATAGAAGGTAGTATTTTATATTATCTGTTTTTTTTTCTAGTCCTTAATATTCATAACACTATAATTGTATTTATTGAAATGCCTTAAATATGATATCAAAGCTTTGAAGGTTCTAGTACGAAGGTATGTCTCTAAAATTTAGTGAAATGCACTATATGAACTCTTTAATTATAGAGGTGTAATTATTTTGTAATTTGTAACATTTTCTTTAATAATATCGTTTTGCTTCAATCCATAGACATAATTAACACATTATTAGTAAAGTACTTAAATCTATGTATCGATTCTCTATTTTTTTTTTTTCATATTTTCTGTATTATTTGATTACGATTTCGTAACCGTATTAATTTTTTTTACTCAATTTTATGTGTTAAGTAATTAACATTTGAATCACACCTGCGCATGTGTTTTTAAAAATATAATCATTCACATGTTCAAGTATGTAATTAAAGAATATTTATTTACAAAATAACATAGTTGAGAAGTATTAATACATTAACTCCTAAAAGTTTAGGGGAGCACTATGTATATTTCACCAAATTTCAATATTAGTAATTTAAGCATTAATATTATTATTATTATTATTATTTTAAAGGAAATGGAAAAGTGAAAACAATAGTTGGAATTGAAATATTACCTCACTACCACATATATGTATGTATTTACTTTACCAAAACTTTGGGTTTAATAATTGAAGAGTTTATCTGTCTGTTCTTTTTTTTTTTTCCCCCTTTTTTAAGAGTTTATTTGTCTGATTGATCAATGTGACGTTCTGACAATACATCAATTTGTTTCTATTCGGAATCCAGATTTTTCTAACTACTTCAAGAAATTTCATTTTAGTTTTTAACTTATTTTTAATTATAAAATAATCTACACTTCAGTAAAAAGAAAAGAAAAAAAAAAGGTTATTTTTTTGCTTTTTACTGTTGGCCAATAGAAAAATTGGGGTTCTCAACTATTTCCTTTTTACCCTTTTTTTTTAATCTTTGTCCTTTGAAGCAGTAATAAATATACTCAGTGGATCCTCATCCTGACCTTTCTGTCCTCTTCATCTCTTTAGGGAATTAGATAAAAAATCATTTTCATTTAAGTCTTCAACATAGCTTAATTTTAATTTGCCTCGGTAAATTTTGAAATTGGATTAAAAAACAAAAGGGCAAAACTTTATATGGCCATAATTACGATTCTATTTGATAATTATTTGGACTTTGTTTAATATCCATTTAATTTTTTTTATTTGGACTTTGTTTAATATCCATTTAGTTTTTTTATTTGGACTTTGTTTAATATCCATTTAGTTTTTTTATTTAATTTTTGAAAATTAAGATCATAAACATGCATTTTTTCTTTAAATTTGTTCTTTTGTTATATACTTTTTACTATTGCCTTTAAAATTTAATTTAAGCTTTGAAAACTAAAAAATTAGTTTTTGAAAACATGTTTTTATCTTTAAAATTTGGTTAAGATTTCAACTTTTTAACTTAAAAAAAATGCAAATCATGGTAAAAATTTATGAGTAAATAGACTTAATTTTTAAAAATAAAAAACCAAATGGTTTTCAAACAGAGTTTTAGTTTTTGGTTTTTTTCTTCACATTTCTTAGAATGGTTTTCATCTTCCTTAAATAAAAGAGTTTGATTCTTAACAAAATTTCAAAAATAAAAATAAATTAATTTTTTTTTTTTTGTTAATATCGTTGGTTTTTGGAAACACTAATAAAATATATATTACAAGTCTATAATCTTATTTTTTTAAGTAAAATAATTACAGGGGTGGGGATTAAACTTCCAACCTCTAGGGACAAAAGTCGTGTCAATTATCACTGAGCTAAACTCACGTTGACTTCATAGACTTAATGTTTTAAAAAAACTAAAAATAAAAATTAAGATTCTATTTTGTAATCATTTCGTTTTTTATTTTTTATTTTTTAAAAATTAAGTCTATTTTTTTCTGATTCCATACAATAATTTGCATATTTCTTAAGTACAATGGTCGAATTTTTTGTCAAATTCTAAAAACAAAAACAAGTTTTTAAAAGCTATTTTTTTAGTTAAAATGTTTGTTTGATTTTTTTAAACTCTTAATAAAAAGTTGGTAACAAAAGAACAAATTTAGAGATAGAAGTAGTGTCTATAATCTTACTTAAAAAAGTAAAAAAAGGAAACGTAAATAGTTATCGAACAAATTAAACCACAAATGGCCCATTTACAAGTAACAATAAAGAATTATTATAGAAAACTTGAAAGACACTAGGGTTGATTTGATGGAGACAAGTTAAACGATAGAATGTGGCATATGGCACTAGAAGTGCCCCTTCACATTTATGGGCTTCAATGAAAAATATTGCTTATATGTGAAATGACATATCTTTTCAAATTTGTTTTTATGTTTTCTCTTTTATTTGTCCACACTTGTGCAACTATCCAAGGATTGAGGGGCATGTGCCCTTTAACTTGATATCCTTTAATATACTCTTGGCCCTTAATTATTTTATTTTATTATTCTCTTCACATTTAACTATTCTAATTTCTATGGGAATCATATCATCAATGACCCATACATTTCTTTTATTTTATTAGCCAATTGGTTCAAATTTTGGAGAAGAAATTTGAAATATACTACTGTTTGAGATTGAAATGTTTTTCTATATAATTGAGAATGGTCAAAAATTGCACACTATTTGAACTAAATTTTGAAAAGGGTCATGTGTTTGTCTTTTTGTTGATGTTCTCATCTCCTAAGGAAAGAAACATGTCTTTTCACACACATACACGTATCTGTTTTCTAAAGACTCTATAGAGGGTCACTCTTTTGAATAATTGGTTTTGAAGGGACATCTCCATTCCTTCCCATTTCTTCACTTTTCTTAGCTAACATTGCAAATGTATTACTTCATCAAATACACTTTAATTCCTAAGTCAATTTGGGAGTATTGTTGAATATAATAAGGATTGATTGTTAATTCACAGCTTAACGAGAGTTTTTCTTTCAAGTATGTATCTATGTTGAAGGCTCTAATCATGATTATCCTACCTTGTCTCAATCAGTCACTTGAATCAATTTAGGATTAGATTTTCCGACATACTCTACTTGCTTCCTTTAGAGTTCAGATGGGACATGAAGTCATGCAGACTATTATCATCCTCTTAACTCATATGTTAAGCTAGACTCTCACAATCAAGACTAATCCAACTTCATCTTAAAGCTCCACAACATTATTGGCTAGGTGAAATATTAACTCATGTCCCTCTTCTATAGGGGTGGCCAACCTCACACTAATAGTTAGTTGCCACTTGGCCAGTATCAATGACAATACCTATAAGTTTAACGATATATTCTCTCAATTTCTCACACAATCTTTCTAAACTTGGGCTTCATCTAAACCTACCCTTCAAATATAACCATTTTTAACTCTTTAGACAAACTTTTATATGCTTAAGAAATATATATATATATAAATTTATTTATTTTCCCCTTATTAGTTTAACTTTTGTAAGGGGACGTTTTTTTATTTATTATAGGGTAAAGAACTAAGAAAAGTTGTATGAATTATTATTATTATGAATATTGATAATTGAAGTGGTGAGAGTTTTATGATAATAAGAAAAAGAGAGATTTGTAGATTTTTTTTTCCCTCCATCGGAGAATGGAGCAAAAGCCTAAGTGAACATCAACGTAGGTCTGTTTTGTGCGGTGCAAGAACCCACCGACCAACACAAATCAGTGTTTCAAACACCACCATTATACTATTATTATTATTATTATTAATCCACCCTAATCAAACTAATCGTTCTTATCTTATATATATATATAGTCAATTTTCATGCATCTCTGGTGTATTGTTCTCGTTTTAAAGATACATTTATTAATCAGTAATGAAAATTGGTATTATTGTAATAGGAGTCCATTATTTGATCAATCGTAATGGATCTGAATCATAAACCTAATTGGATTACTTTTGATCCCGTTTACTTAGAATTATGAATCTGCCACATTTCCTATAGTTGTTACTATTACAGTCATCATTCATCCCTAACAGTAACGATAATGGTAAAGATAAAGGTAAATGTGACATATTCATAATTTTCATACTATTATAGTAACAAATATTTGTAACAGTAATGGTAAAGGTAGTCGGTCCCATGTAATTTTTAAACACATCAGATTGAGCATCATCCGTTCCTCAATGAGATTGCACATTTTGATTACAGATTTTGGGACAGGTCCTATGATTCATTGCGATTACGGAACATATGTAGACAACAACAAATGTAATCAAGTGGGGGGGGTCTCTTTTCATATTACCATTGGTGGTTTACGTTTTACCTAGTGTAAATATGACGTAATTGAATTGTATATTTTTGTGTTAAGGATCAACTCAGGTATATATCTTTTACTTAGCTTCATGTGTTAGTTAAATTAGAGTTTAGGTTTGAGTAAAAAATAGAAAAAATAATTAAAATGGGTGTTTCGTTTCCAACTTAGTGGGTAACAGGTGGAGTGGGCTATTATAGTCTACTCCATGTTTGAAGTTCCAATTATAATAGTTGGTGTTTCCAACTATTATAACCTTATTTCATACTTATTTTATATCTTTCTCTCTTTATTACAATATTTACTATTTTTTATAAAATAAAATAATTTATACCCCAAACATAAATTAATAATCCATACTAAATTAATTTGCACCACAACCACAAAGACTATTGTAATAACTATTAATTATATATAGTTAACTCAACACTTCAAATACACTTAATAAATTTTCAATGAGTAAAAGGGCTTGAAGGTAATGTAAGAGAATAGTTCAACCAAATTAAACCAAAGAGTAGAGACCAAATTTAAATTTTTAAACCTATAAAAAACCAAATTAAATAATCACAAGAATCAAATTGAAAATTTTTAATAAAAAAATCAAATTAAAAATTAAGGTCAAGCGGGCCATAGGACCAAATTTAAAAATTAAACTAAATTATATTTTCATTATTTATTCTTAAGATCCAATCATAAAAAACCCTTCCTTTCTAAACCTTTGAAATGGTTAAGCTGAATATAAAATAAATCCACACATTCTCCTAGGCATTAAAATACTGATTGTTTTTTCGACGTACGCAAATGACGTCATTTTTAATTTAAAAAACTTTTTTTTTAAAAGTAAAGTAACGTAAAATTGAGATTATCTTATGTTGCAGGTATGGTTTAAAATTTAAAATGAGTCGAAAATTCGATATTTCCATCAAAGTTTCGAATTTTTTAATTTTTTTTTCTAACAATTAATTATACTAGTTTAATAGATCATATTATTAAAAAAAAAATCACATATTTTTATTCGAATTTTTATACTATGTCACCTCAAATTTGAATTAGCGTGAATTCTCTAATATTTCTCGTATTTTCTCTCAAATTCTAATTTTTTTTTTCTTTTTAATTATGTTGTCTTATGTTTAATTTATGCATTTACATCCCTTTTATATTTAATGTTATGATTTTTCTATCTTTATTATGTTATGTTAATTTGATTTTTCATTTTTGTATCTATTTCAATTTACAATTATTTTATGTACAAATATTTCATCTTCTTTAATTTTCTAATTAATTTTTTATAGTTGATATTATTTTATAATTATTTTTCCATTTATTTTTAAAATTTCTACACCCGCATCAACATTTGCACAAATATCTTACAATATAAATCTAAACATCATCTTACTCCATAGAAACAATCATTAAAAATGGTCAATTATAGTATAATTCAGTCACAATCAAAGTTTTATTAACTAATTATAACAATTTCTATAAAGTTTTTCATATTTTCCATAAGAACAGAACTTCGACATTTCCATTGATATCGATATTTTGAACCTTAATTGCAGATAAGATTATGATAACCAATAACATTAGAAAAAAAAATTATATAACCCTAAGAAGAAAAGCAACCCAATGAATAATGGATTGCCAATATTTGTGTGTGAAATTGAAAATATGAATGTGCCCATCATAGATACACAAAAATATGAATGATATATAACAAAATAGTACCTAAGAAAGAAGAAAAGGAATTGGTAGTTAATATGCAACTGCCTGCACTGAACCCAAGCTTTTCATCTTTTCTAAGGCTCCACTCGGCTTTATGCAGCGCACGAATTCTTCCACCAAACATAAACAAATTGGCAACAACCCTTTTTTTCTTTTTTCTATATATGCATATATCTTTATAGTGCTAAATCTTTACAAAATCCCAAGTACTATTTCTTTTTCCTTTTTCTAAAAAAAAATTCTTTTTTACAGTTTTACAAATGGCTTTCAAATTTTAAAATAATTCAGTGTGATGTGATTGTACGATATTATGGTGTGTCAAATTCATGGAGGTTCCAAGATGTGGCCTCTTGGTGAGCCTCATGATGAAGGGTGAAGCCCAACCATTGACAAAATAGCAATATCAATATAATTTTTTGTTTTGAAAAAAAAAAAAACATTTTTGGTCCGTGTTAAATTTTGAGTTTGGTTTCAAAATGTTATAATTTTACTTTGATATTTGAATTTCGCTTTAATTTGATATCTATTTCTCGAACTTTGCACTTTAACCTCATTTTTTATTTATTAAATACTCACTTTTCGTCTATTGATGTTATTTTATGTTAATAAATTAAAAAGCATTAAAATAATTATAATTAATTAAGTTTCATTGTTTTTATTACTTTCAAAAATGAATTTAAATTTTTCCTTCTAATTATTTTTAATTAATTAATAGAAATTGACATCAATGATTGAAAGTAAGTATTTAACAATAAAAAATTGAGGTTAAAAATGTAAAATCTTGAAATCCATGGACCAAATTGAAACAAAACTCAAAGCTCAAGAGTAAAATTGTAATATTTTGAAACTTAGGGACTAAATTGAAATAAAACTCAAAACTTAAGATGTGCAATATTTTAAAATCTAGGGACCAAATAGAAATTAAAGCCAAAACCTAAGGATTAAAAAGGTATTATTCTTTTTTTTGATACCTAATAGATAAAAGTCCTTACTCGACAATTATGTAGATACCAAAAAATATATCAACCATATATATATATATATATGGGTGAATAATTGTACTAATGTCCTACAAAGGAAAACAGAGAATTGTATATGTGTATGACGTTAAATTATGGATACTTTAAAACTACACTTATGCATAGTTTTTTCTAGTCTTTAAAGCATAATTAGGTTCTTCATTCTACTTGTTTATTGTTCAATGGTCATTAAAATCTATCAAAAGAGTGTTTGTCTCAAGGAGATTAAGGAGTAGGAGTTAGGGGAGTTTTGAACTCCACTCGCTCGCTGTTAGGCCAAAAAGTGCGTAGGCCCCAACTATTAATAAAATCACATCAATTTTATATTTTATTAACTTCTGAAAGTTACTATTTTACTCCTTGCTCTAAATACTTTCTAAGATACATGAATTGAACATATTGTATCTTTTATGATGTTTTTAAATCATTTTTCTCTTTCGTTTGATTTTTGCTCTTTTGATACGAATTACATTTCTTTGAATTTAGTTTTTCTTAAAAAGGAAAAAAAGTTGATTTAATTCAAAACTAGTAGGTATGATTATAGTTCTAATCTTGTACTAGTTTTATTTGTTTGATGCATTTGTATCTTACTTTGAATGTATGCATATAAAAGTATACTATCGACTATGTATTAATTGTCATGTCAACTGAGATCCTCTAGGTTATTGGGATCTCTTGGGAGTTCTTAAGATTATTGGGATCCTTTGAGATCTTTGTGTTTGTGAGAAGAGCTGGATTAGTTTCTTGGAAGCGGATTCTTTGTTAAAAGATTTGAAAATGATTGAGTGAGAATGACTTAGCTCTAACTTGCCTATGAAAATAGAGATGATGCTCTTAGGGAAGAGTTTGTTTGGTCTAAAATTAGAGTTCTTATTGAGGACATTTGTTTAGTTGGGAAAATTGTTAATGCTGTTAACTTTTGTAACATCTCTATTGAGGAGAATAAAGCTATCTATGCTATTGCAACTCTGGCTTCCTCTCAAGATTGTTATTTGATCAGGAAAGATATTTTCTAAATAACATTCTTTCCCTCTTTGGAGAAGAGCATTAAGATTAGGAATAATTGGTTGGACTTTTCGGTTCTCTTGTTGTTTCATTGTCTAAAAAAAAATGATCATGTCAACTCTTAGGGTAATATGTCAATTTTTCATTTCTATTTGATTATTAAACACTATAGAAAACAATATAATATGTTTGTACTAATATAGAAACAAATGAAAACAAATAAAAGTGGAGCTATTGAATAGTAGCAAATGCAGGATAATTTAATTAATTTGCTTTATACAACTATTTTCTATATAATAATGTCCTAAAGGTATGGTTTTGTGCTATTTCTACAATTATATCTCCATTGAAACTTTGTTTATCAAGAAATCGATTACGTATGGAAGTTGTTGCGACTTTTTCAATGGGTAAATTGACTTTATAGCTTTCTATATTTGAATTATATCCTCATTGAAAACTTTATTTTCAGAAGGAATTATTTATTTTACACTTTCTTTTGGATAAAAAACCTTTAAAGTTTATGAAAACAAATTAGTCATGAAATTACTTTTTTTATTAATACAACACGTGAAAACAAGCATAAAAATTTAAACTTCCGATCGGAAGAAAATAACTACATATTAACTACCTTGAATTATGTTCACTTTAGACGTAAAGAAATTGGACAAATTGCCTTCAAAATTCTAACGGATTCTCACTTAAAGTATTATTTAGGGAAGGAACTAATATTAAAATCCACCTCAAGGATAAAGGAAACAAGTCATCAAGAATTAAATTATTGGTGAACCAATCATTAAAATCATTATATTGGTATTAGTCATTTTTATGACATTGATTGTCATATTGTGCCTTATATTATCATATTTTCAAGCAACCTTATATTATCACTTAGTTATATGAAATATTGTTAACTAAAAATAAGGTTGAATAAATTACTCTTCATCTAACTCATTAGCATTTAATAAATCCAACAATCAGTTTTATTTTTTAGTTTCCTGTTTTTTTTTCTTCTTTATCTCTCTGATATATAAATAAATAAGCACAAGGAAGATGTGAATAAACATTAAAATCTTATTTTTGGCTATGTTCCCCAAATCATATATGAACAAAATTTGGTATTGGGATTTTGTTGTCTATTTGTAATGAGGCTCTCTTCATTTGTATATAAACTTGAAGAAGAATTATAAACTTTGATAAACTAGTTTATATGTCTATATAATATCCCAATTATTAGCAGCTTAATTAATATTCCCCAATCATTATCCAAAATTTATTGTAGTTGGAGAGCTTGCAATCACTTTAATTTATAATTTTCAGATCCCACATTATCTAAATAATCACATCTCATATTCTGGTAATTTTATTATTATTATCATTATTATTATTTGTAATATTGTTAAACTGTAGTTATCAATCGTTGTCCTATTTTGGTAGTATCAAATGTCAATATAATATTTAATCAAACTAATAACTATAAATAAAATTTTTAAATACATCTAGATGTTTCTTAATTATTATTAGTTTTTTTTTAATGTTACATTTCTATATAAAAGGAAAATTATTTCAAATAGTAAAATTGTTGTATAAGATATAACAAAATTTCAGAGCTATTAATGATAGGAACTGATAGACATTGATAGACATCTAACATTATCTATCAATATCACTTATAGATACGGATAGAAGTCTATTATCATTGATAATTATGAAATTTTGCTATATTTTATAAACATTTTGATTATTTTTTTATATTTGAAAACAACACTATATAAAAAGTCGGATACAACTCTACAACTTCAAAAGTAAGTCATAAATAATATAATGAATTTTTGTTGTGTTCAACAAGATAATTTAATGAGTTAAATTATACTTAGAATGGAAAATACATCTAATTATAAAATAATCCAAAATTTTAGTCAAATCTAATGCGTGAGATTTTGTACAAACAAATGTTTTCCTTGAATCAGTTGATTGAAGTCTGAAGAAAGCTATTGATATTTTGTTGTAACTGTTACATAGTGGACCAGGCATCCCAATATGAGGCTGGGCTGCTTGTCCAATTTTTTAAGCCCAAACCCAATAAGCCTTCTAGTCCTAACTGACCAGTTGAACTTTTTTTAAAAAAAAAGGTTTTTGCTATAAATTTATTTTTTAAAAATATTTTGAATTTATTATGTTATGATAAAATTGAAATAAAAATAATTAGGTGCATCATGGGCAATACCTATCTTTGTAAGTCCTACTAAATTATTCAATCATAATTTGTCATGTGAAAATTTCTTTTTATTTCTTTTTAAAAATATTTTAATTCTTTTTTTATGTGAGTAATAAGAGAGGGTTGCATAAAAAGATGGGTACTCTTAATTACCCACATTGAAATTATATTTATCTCTTAAAGGTGTTTGGGACGCTAAGTTGGTTATTACAGTCTGTAGGTTATAATAGTTTGTGAAGGGATGTAGACTATTTTAGTCTAGGTTATAATAGCTTGTGTATGAGACGTAGATTATTTTAGTCTGAATAGAAAATAGTAAACATTGTAACAAAGTGGAAAAAAATGGATGAGTAAGAAATAGTAAATACCGTAACAAATAGGGAAAGAGAGGATGAATAGAAAATGGTAAATGTTGTAATAAATAGTAAACATTGTAACAAATAGGAAATTGAAATAGTAATTATGTAGTTAATTGTAGGTTGTAATGGTTGAAAATACAAACTATTATAATTGGAGCCATACGCATGAAGTGGACTATAATATTTCACTCTACTCACTTGAAGTTGGGGGTCGAATGCCCTTGTAACGTATAATGTAGACACAATGAAGTTTATAACTAGGGTTTACTACACATATAGTCTAAATAAATAGACACAATCAGAAAATTATTTAAACTTTCGTGTGTGTTTGGGGTAAAGACTATCATAAGATTATAATAACCACCTCTTGCTACAGTCTATTTTGTATTTTCCAATTAGCTACCGTCAACATTATTTTGAAACCCCAATTTGTTATAGTATTTACCATTTGCTACAATTTTTACTATTTTACATTTATCATTTTTTTTTTGCTACAATGTTTAATATTTTCATCTCAAACTAAAATAATTTTTATCTTAAACACATACTATTATAACTCACACTAAAATAATCTACATCTAAAACACAAACTATTGTAACCAAATTATAATAACCTAGGACTATAATAACCAATTTCTTGTCCCAAACGTCCCCTTTATATTTTGACATGAATAGCCTAATGGCTATTAGTTTACAAAAAAGTCGAACCCAATTTACTATTTTAACCCAATATAATAATATTAATGCCAAAAGATACATGTAAGAGAAGTTTCTCGCATTTACGAATTTTTCAAAGTAGTCTTGTTTTTAGAACCTACACTACACAAGTAAGAAAATTTTCTCAAAAAATTCAAAAATTGTTATCCTCATAAATGAAAGTAAGAATCGGCAAGAAATTTCAAAGGAGAAAAGAATGTACATTTGATATATACGACACAATATATTCAACATTTATTTGAATTTTCTAGCAATAAACAATGATATATTTGATAAATGCATAGACAAAGACAATTCGTATACTATATTGTCTTATATACTGAACAACATATGCAATGTATATTTACATTGTTCAGTATATTTGTAAACAAAAAAAATCATGGTGTATGCAATGTATATTTATATTTTTCAATATATTACTAGTATATTTATCGTATATTTGAGATCTCAATGGAGAGGTGATCAAGTTTCAACTAGAAATATAAAAGGAAATAGATGAAATCTCCTAAGATTAAATGAATACCAATTGAAATTAATAAATAATAATAACAAATAATAACCCGTCAAAATTTGAAAATGATATTAATAAAAAAGAATTAAATAATTTGAAATTTTTTGAAATATTAGTAAAAATGTTAAATGGGTCCAAAATTAAAGCTAAAAGCTTTTGAAATAATTCAAAATCTACCATATTTATGAAATATGTGGTGTCGAAAGATTTTTCGTTTAAAAAACTCTTATACCTATCAACTTTATTTTTTGTTTGTTTTAATGCCGAAAAAGCAGTATTATTCAATATATTTTTTCTAATGCTATTTACTATTTTAGAAAGTGACTAATGAAGGTTTTTGCTAGAAATTTATTTTTTAAAAATATTTTGAATTTATTATGCTATGATAAAATTGAAATAAAAATGAGTAGGTGCAACATGAGCAATAACTATCTTTGTAAGTCCCACTAAATTATTCAATCATAATAAGCCATGTGAAAATTTCTTTTTAAAAATATTTTAGTTCTTTTTTTATGTGAGTAATAAGAGAGGGCTGCATAAAAAGATGGATACTTTGTATTACCCACATTGAAATTATAATTATCTTTAAAGATGATTGGAGCGCTAAGATGGTTATTACAATCGGTAGGTTATAATAGTTTGTGAAGGGGTGTAGACTATTTTAGTTTAGATTATAATAGTTTGTGTATGAGACGTAGATTATTTTAGTCTAAATAGGAAATAGTAAACACTATGACAAAAAGAAAAAAATGGATGAGTAGGAAATAATAAATACTGTAACAAAGAGAGAAAGAGAGGATGAGTATGAAATGATAAATGTTGTAATAATAGTAAACATTGTAATAAAGAGTGGTTTGAAACAGTAATACTGTAGTTAATTGTAGATTGTAATAGTTGGAAACACAAACTATTATAATTGGAGCTACAAGCATAAAGTGGACTATAATAGTCCATTCCACTCACTTGAAGTTGGGGATCGAACGTCCTCATAATGTATAGTGTAAACACAATGAAGTTTATAACTAGGGTTTACCACACATATAGTTTAAATAAACAAACACAATTGCACAATTATCTAAATTTTCGTGTGTATTAGGACTATCCTAATACTATAATAACCACCTCTTATTGCAATAAATACTATTTTGTATTTTTTAATTAGATATAGTCATTTCAAAATCTCAATTTGCTATAGTATTTACTATTTACTACAATTTTTACTATTTTACATTATTATTTTTTAATTCTTTGCTACAATTTTTACTATTTTCTTCTCAAACTAAAATAGTTTTTATCTTAAACACATATTATTATAACCTAAACTAAAATAATCTACACATAAAACACAAACTATTATAACCCAACTATACTAACCTAGGACTATAATAACCAATCTCTTGCCCCAAACGTTCCATTCATATATTGACATGAATAGCCTAATGGCTGTTATTTTATAAAAAAAGTCTGACCTAATTTATTATTTAAACCAAATATAATAATATTAATACCAAAAAACACATGTAAGGAAAGTTTCTCGTACTTAAGAATTTTTCAAAATAGTCTTATTTTCAAAACCACTAAACAAGTAAGAAAATTTTCTCAAAAAATTCGAAAACTGTGACCCTCATAAATGAAAGTAAGAATCAGCAAGAAATTTCAAAGGAGAAAAGAAGGTACATTTGATATATACAACACACTATATTCAACATATATTTGAATTTTCTAGCAATAAACAATGGTATATTTGATAAATGTATAGACAAAGACAATTTGTACACTATATCGTCTTATATACCAAACAACATATGCAATGTATATTTACATTGTTCAGTATATTTGTAAACACACAAAAAATATAAAAAAAAAATCATGGTGTATGCAATGCATATTTATATTTTTCAATATATTACTAGTATTTTTATCATATACTTGAAATTTCAATGGAGAGATGATCAATTTTCAACTAGAAATATAAAAGAAAATAGATGAAATCTCCTAAAATAAAGGAAACATTAATTTGAAATATACTGGATTAGATGAATATCAACTCAAGTTAATAAATAATAATAACAAGTCAAAATTTGAAAATAATGTTAATAAGAAAAGAATTAAATAATTTTAAAATTTTGAAATATTAGTAAAAATGTTAGATGGGTCCAAAATTAAAGCTAAAAGCTTTCGAAATAATTCAAAATCTATAATATTTGTGAAATAAATGGTGTCCAAAGATTTTTCGTGTAAAAATCTCTTATACTTCTAAACTTTATTTTTGTTTGTTTTAATGCAGAAAAAGCAGTATTATTCAATATATTTTTTCTAATCTTATTACTATTTTAGAAAGTGACTAATGAAAATAATTATTTTTAATTATTGATTTCATGTGGTGTATGTAGTTATATTATATTGAAACGGATGAACAATAATAAATAAAAAAAGAATCAATATTAAATATGGAATGAAATTGAAATTGCAGTTTATGATAAATTTTTAATTTTGTGCCAGACTTCTGAGCATTTTGAAAGACAAAAGAGGTAAAAAGAAGCTTATTATTATTAAAAAGCACTGCATTTTTTTAAACTTTTTCTTTCGAGAGATTTTTATGCAGTAAACCCTCTTTACCCCTTATATTTCATTAATGTCATAAAAATTTGAATTTTTTCAATTAAAGCTTTTACAAACCTCATACGGTTTATAATAATACTAACACGTGATAAGATGAAAATATAATGTACATTGTCATTTCTATTTAATATTCCATGTACATTGTCATATATACATATGCATATTTAGTTATTTTACAAATATAAACCTCATATTATATATAATAATGCTAACACGTGATAAGATGGAGCAACACATAATCTGAAATAAAATGCATATCTATTTGAAATTGAAAATAAAATGTAGAATCAACCTCGTATGTATATCATGTGTATTACATTCTCACAATATAGGTGGTACATAGTACATATAGTATATAATCCCCGAGCAAATTTGAACTAGGAGTAGGTAGACCAGATCAGTTTTGGAAAGCCTGTCTCCATGCCATCAGATTCGTCTACTTGATGAACCCATTATACTTTGAGGTCTGTCATTTTGTTTTCTCGTTCCTTACCTACTAGCAGAACCCAAAATGCTATCACCACGTCTCCTTTGTACATTAGATCTTTGTCCCATTAACTTTCCACAGACTATTTTTCTAGAAGATTTCAAATACAATATTACTATTGACATTTTTATATAACACATTCCACGATATTCCATATATAATAAATTATTATATACATTTACAAAATTAACACAATCAAGAATATTCCGTACATACTTTAAATTATACACATTTACAATGTCATAGATTGAATTATTTCGTATATATACTAGATTATACACATGTTACATACTGAATGAGTACATACCATATGATGCATTTACGGAGATCAACTGAACCTAGACATATATATACAACAGAATATTAACATTCATATTCAAATATATATACATATATATAACAGTTGATCATGTGTAAAGCCAAAATTATATGGGTATTGAGATGATTATATATACACATAATAATTTAGATATTTACAGTATGCATTCATTAGTAACTCAGAACAATTGATGCATTTTTAGAGTTCAAGTTGAATTTCTCATACATACGATAGAACTATAACATTAAGAGAGAGGAATACGATTCAATAGGATTCGACATATATATAAAAAGATTCGACAAATATCCCTGAATAGGGTTAAATGTACGCAAGTAGTTCACCTTATACAGGGATAGTTGTCAAATGTAGTACATTTTCACATACGTCCATTAACCCCATACAACAAACACCATATTCCCCTTATCAAATACATATAAAAAATAGTATATTTCTATGTTCGTTTAACACTATAAAACAAATACCCATGCTCTTTCGATATAAAATAACAACCAAATCCTTTCATCATAATCAAAGGCAAAATACATGTGCAATCGTACTAAAAATACAAAAATTATATGGCAATATCTAGTGATAAGAAGATGGGTTTATACATTCTCAATTGAAGTTATAAAATTTTCAGAATATTCTCAAAACAATCGAAAAATTGTATAAAATGACTCAAAAATCCAAAACTTTTCTATGACTGACCCATTTTTAAAAACTTAATTACTTGTGACCTTTTTACCATGTGAAATTTCTCGAATACCCTCTTTTGAAAATCCACTTAACGAATAACTCATTTACTCTTCTTCATCCTTTGATCTTCCCTTATAATGACCCAATAACTCATAATTAAATGCAACTATTTATTTTCAACCAATATTGTACCATTAGAATCAATGCTACTGGATCTAAACCATAGGCCAAGTAATGGAATACCATTTTCAGCTCTTCAGTTTCAGTCCAACACTGTCATTCTCTCTATTGCTCTATCAATTTCAGTCAAACACAAACCATGTTCAACTTTAGTTTATGGGTCTAGTGCGAGCATTATTCGAAGAAGATCATTCTATACACCCAGAAACGAATACCATAAGTCTTTGTTATTCAGTCGAAACAAATACTTCCCCATTGCCCTATCAATTTCCTTTAAATCTTTGTCATTCGATGTGTGTTGTAGAAGTTCGTTCACTATTATATATGCGATTGTGTACCATTGTATATGCGATTGTATATCATTAGATACACAATCATGGACCACTACATATACGATCGTTAATCATTATATACTAGATTATGTACTATTATATATATGATCATATACCCTTTTGTAGACGGTCGTTTACCACACACATTTTTGTTTATGTAATTTCAAGGTTTGATCGATTATAATTGGCGTATTTCAGATCAATGACGTTAATTTGCATCTTTGTATGGTATGGTAGTGAGTGGGACCAGACTGAAAGTAACTATGTTGGCGATCACATGAAAGGTCTAAGGATTAGATACAATATATCGTGTAATGAACTAATGAATCTTCTACACCAACCACTAAATATTGATCCGAATAGATTTGACATACAAATCAAATGTTGTTATGATCTATTGGTCCAAGCTCCTCTGATCGATATAGTCAATGACGAAGACCTTAGTTTTTTTTTGGAAGGCAATGATGTATCCCGGATGCCTCTGTTTTTATAAGTCATACCACATTATATTCATGGAACATACACTGAGAACATGTGCCATCAGGGAAATTCGACCATTTTGACCATTTTGACCATTCTAACTAGTAAGAACTTTGATGTTTTGACTACATCAAGACATAACGTTCCCACTATGTCTTTACTAGATGAGAACATCGAGCTGTGTAACTTGAGGGATGATGGAAATGAAACTTGGATGGGTTACAACGTCCAAATGGAATACACCTCATAGACTTATATTGACTATGGATATGAAAACCTTTAGGTCCATAACTAGTCCCAACACCTTTCATTCTTGTTCCGACCCCACCTGCTTCGGTCCTACCAATGTCAATGCTCTTAGATCCAATATAGGCAAGTGTTCATACCGAAACATTCATAGATGTACCTAGAGTATCTGATGATCCATCTTATGACGAACTTATCTCAGTATCTCATGACTTTCTGAATGACGAGGATGTAAAGATTGGTCAGGTTTTATTTTCCAAATATGATTCATCTATTAAATTGTCAATGCTTGCGATAAGAAAAAATTTTGACTATCGTGTAAAGAAGTCGACGAAGAGCTTAGTAACTATGTGGTCTTTAGTGGAGGAATGTAAGTGGCGGGTGTATGCAAAAAAAAAAAAAAAACAAAATAGTAGGAAGTGAATCCTTTAAGGTGACGAAGCATACATACATGCACATTTGAAATAAGGGGTGGTAAAGAGTTGGGTTATTGGATACTTAATTAAGTCCAAATACGATCAAGTCGGTCGATCAATCGATTAAAGGATATAGTTGAAGACCTCTGAACAGATTATAGGGTGAATAAAGCTACGAACGAGCTTACCGCGCAAGAGAATATGCATTGGTATATGCACGAGGGTTGCTAGAAGGATTACATCCCTTTGTTAACCATATACTGAAGCACTTAAACTTGAAAATCTAAATACTATTTTTTAGGTTGAAAATAGAAGATGAACAGTACTTTAAATACATCTTCATGGCATTCGAACTATGCATTAGGGGATTCTTGAACTACATTTGTCACGTCATTGTTGTTGATGGGACCCACTTCACGAGAAATACAAATGTATGCTGTTAATAGCAACGTGCATCAATGGTAACAACAACATTTACCCAATTGCATTTAATATCGTTGATGGTGAGAATGATGCATTTTGGAACTGGTTCATGACTAATTTAAAGGTTTCGATCAGAGAAATTTCTGAATTAGTCATTATATCTGACCATTATATCTCAATCGAAAAGGCGATCACATATGTATTTCTTGAGGCATTTCATGACCTATGCATATATCACATCTAGAATAACTTGATGACCCAATTAAAAAACAATGATATAATCCCACATTTCTATCTTCTGGCTAAAGCTTATAGGATGTCCGAGTTTGAAATATATTGGGCCAAGCTCTAATAGTATCCTGGTGTGATGAGATATCTTAAAGAAATTGGAGTACAACTGTGAGCAAGAGTCTATCAAGTCCATTGTAGGTATGACAAGATAACCAAAAACATAGTAGAATGCCTTAATGAAGTATTAACAGATGCCCAGGAACTCCCAATCACAAAATTTTTTAAGCATATACATGAGTGGCTACAGGGTTGGTTATATGTTCGTTGGACAAATGCGTAATTAATCTACATTTAAAACATTTGAAATGTCAGGCTAGTTAACCTCAACATACACAATTAATCTAGTATTAATGGATCCACCCTAGTACATCACTTTCTTACACTAACTCATGTAACAATCAAACATTTGAAATTTCATAATACATCATATAACTTACACACTTACATAATAAATCACATCAACAAGCACATCAACAAAATGCTCCAACTTTCACCTAACTTTAAGACATTTCCGTAGTTGTGTTGCTTAACTCATAATTTAGGGTCATGCCCAATCGTCCTTTTAATATATTCCATAAAATTCTAAATCATACTCATACATTAACATGCTTTAGTCATATTATCACATGCTCATCTATCTTTTCTAAACAGCCCATTAAATCTCAGAACAGTCAAAATTATTCTTGTAACTAGTCTTACAATCCTCAACATCAATAGATCAAATATAACCATATGGAATCACATACCATCTCATGCTAGCATTCAAGTGTCTATGTGCACAAGTAAATCTTTCAGATCTCATCCCAGAACATCAACAGATCAAATATAACCATATGGAATCACATACCATCGTATTTGGACTTTATTTTGCATTGTCATTTCTACTACTATATATATTCCATGTACATTTTCATATATACATATGCATATTTAGTTATTTTACAAATATAAACCTCATATTGTATATAATAATGCTAACATGTGATAAGATGGAGCAACACATAATCTAAAATAAAATGCACATCTATTTCAAATTGAAAACAAAATGTAGAAATAAACTTCATATGTATATCATGTGTACTACATTCTCATAGTATATGTAGTATATAGTACATATAGTATATAAATCCCAAGCAAACTTGAACTAGGAGTAAGTAGACCAGATCAATTTTGGAAAGCCTGTCACCATGCCATCAGATTAAGGTCATGTTACTTGTAGTCATCCTAGTGAGATGAAAGTCTATTATGAACGATGTTATATAATGCAAGCATTACGTGGTCTAGTCTTATATAAACTCCTTTGTTTAGAATAACCTCGCTCACATGTCTAATACATGAATGATTAGGATCAGATCATTTGTAGCATTATACAACATTTGTAACACCTATAAAGTGGGCCATTCTCGTAGTGTCACAAGAATAAGTTACCCAGCCTTATCCATATACTATAGACTATTTAGATTATAACTTAAACATGATGCACCTGTATGTCTCCATATACATTTTTAAGTTACAACGATAACTATGGATGTTAGTTTTGGTTTGTGGTTAATGCAACTAAAATATCATATATTTCATAGACAAAGTAAATAAAATATCAAATATTATTAATCACATATCTATTTGTTCATACAAGCTTTACAAACTATAGGACACTATGAGATTTAGGGCATCAACCCCAAGGTTCAACAAAAACATGTAAAATCAACAAAGTAATAAAATAAGAAACTATAAAAAAATAACTATAGCTCTTCTATGTTTGCCCTGAGGTATGAACAAGCTGTTGGGGTTGATGCCTTAAAGTCTCGTGTCCTGTAGTTTGTAAACAGATTGTACGAACGCTTGTATTGTATAATATATGATATTTACTTCATATCTTGTATTTTGCTCAGTTGCTTGTTTTATTTGCTTTACCACAAACTAATAAACATAAAATCCCTGGTTATCTGTATGTGACTCAAGCATGTATGTGGTGACATACAAGTGGATCATATCTTGAGTGATAACCAAAATGGTCTGTAGTATATGGATATAGGAGGGAAACCTTATCCTGGTAACACTACGGATGCGACCTGCTTTATAGAATGGTCACAAGTGTCATGACTTGTCACAGATGGTCTGATCCTAATCATTTGTGTTGGGGACATGCGAGCGGGGGCATCCTATACAAAGAGTTTCTATAAGACTTGACCACGAAGTGTTAACGTCTCGTTATATAACACCGTTCATGACAGAGACTTCACTTCACTAGGATGACCATAGGTAACATGACCTCAATCTTAAGTGAGTTGGGAACTCCTGCCATTGAGGGCGGTCCTTTGATTTGTATAGGTGCGAGTGGCCAGGTCGCCGATTCAAACCTACCATTTTAGGAATTCGTCTGATTTCGGAGCTAAGAACTCAGCTACACAAGATGGAATTCACCTCTTCCCCGAGGCAGGGGTAAGTAGATAGATAGCTCCCTTAAGGGCTGATTTCGGGGCTAGAACGATGTGGCGCCACAAACCTTCTCTTGGCCCGAGAGGTGTTCACACATAGTTGGACTATATTGTATTGTTCATTAGAGGAATCAGTGGTACTTAAGGATTGAGATGCAACTACAGGGGAGAAATGGTAATTTGGCCCAACTGTACTTACGAGCATCTGTGAAGGGTCATCGTACTTATGTTTGGTTATATCCGATGGACACAGAAATATATTTGTGATAAGAAGAGTTCTACTGTTGGTCTTTAGTGGAATGCCTGACAGTTAATGGATGGTGGATCTTGTGGCTAAAGAGTTTAGTCAGCTATTCACGGATTGTTGGAGCTTCGAGCTACAGGTCCATTAGGTCCCCTGGGTAGCTTAGATAAAGTCGAGAATCAGTGTTTGGGTTAATTTGAAATGTTCAAATTGACAAGAGGAAGTTCGATTATATATGATATAATTGGACTGGTTAATTATATATGATATAATTGGCAAAATGTATGAAGATATATTATTTTGGAGGAAATTATATATAAATATGACTTATATCAAGTAGAGGAGAAAATACTATAGTAGATATGTGATATCAAACTATAGGATAAAAGTATAATATGATTATATTTATTATTAATTAATTGGTTAATTATATGATAATTAAGCCAAAAATCAAGTTCGGATGTGGGTTAGTAGGAATGCATCGGTTATTGTAATTGATGAATAAAATGAAATTTGTTTCATTTTTGAATCATTTGTAGAAGTTGTCTGAAAAAGAAAAAGAAAGAGCGCGTTGGTGAATCGTAAACGATCGTTTAAGTAAATTGAGAGCCTATACGATAGTCGCTCTGTGCCTAAACGATCGTCCACCTCGCGCCTAAACGATCACACACTAGTTGCTACATGATCGGATAGCTTCCCTAAAAGATTGTATAATGTGCCGTATTAGCTAAACGATCGTATACCTTTTCCTAAACGATCGTTCAGTAAAATTTACACGATCGTGTAATTTCTCCTAAATGATAAGCATCGTGCTATACGATAGCATCTTCTTCCTTCCCACTTGCTTATCGCCTACACGATCTGTTCGTTCTCCTTCCTCTACCAAATTCACCAAAGACCACGCTTTGGATTCTCATTTCGAGAATACCTGGGGCTCTTTTTTGGTGGTGTCGTCCCTGCGACGTTCGTGTTCGTGCGGCTGTAGTTGACGCTTCTGCTGGGCGTTGGGAGATCAGGTAGAGGTTTTCGCTGCATTGAGTTTCGAAGTTTGAAGAACATCTTCAACTGGTATGGAAACTCTCTCCCTCGTTTATTTTTGTTTAAAGCATGCCTTTAATTGACTGTTCATTTACATAACTGCCTGTTTGAATGTATAATGTGTATTTCGGTCACGGTGAGATCGGAGCGATCCGAATGTGCTCATAGAACTCTTTGGAAGAGATCGTTCAATTGGTATCAGAGCCAGGTTCTGATACACCAATTTCATATGTTGCAATGAAATGGAATTTACGTTCATGATGGGTGCATTTCTACACTGTTTAATGGTTAAATTTTCTGTGGATGTGGGGGATTAATAGATGTTTTCGTGGATGGTAGCCTCGGTTTGATTTAAATCCTTTTCTATTTGCGATTGTTTATAAAGGCCCCTGCGTTTTTGGGTATTAATAATCGTTATCGAGTCTGTACTTAAAGTTTGTGTGAAGTTTTGAGTCGTTTGAAGAAGCAGATCTGTGCAAGCATTGCGGTTCTTCGAGGAAGGAGGCAATCTAGGGTTGATCGCATCATGCAGAAAATGTGGTACGCGATCGCTGTTGATCGCAACGTAAAGACGATGGAGTACGCGATCAATGTTAAACGATGGGGTATGCGATCAAGAGTTGGTCATATCGGATTGACGATCGGGTACGCGATCGCAGAGTATCGGGTCGTGTAGACGATGAGATTCTCACGTATCGTTTAACGCGCACGCACACTGGACGATTGTTTAGGTCAGCAAGCTTCATCGCTTAGTAACTGACTAAACGATCGCTTAGTAACGCAAGGTAAATCGTTTACCTGTCGTCGCGCTAAGTGATCGTTTAATTATGCTTCCACTGTCTAGTGCACGCTGAACGATCGTCTACCTAGGGCGTTAACTATACGATGGAATCCTTCTTGTGGTTCAAGACCCGATTTGCCTGGGAATTGGTTTTATCGGATAAAAATGTAATAGATAGGGTTATTTCATTCCGGTTTTTGTAAAGGCTCATCCCGAACCATTAATCCTTTATTTATTACATGCGATGTATGTTTTTTATATGTCATATAGTAAATCCCACCTTAGGTTATGCAATGGTCATGCATCATCTCTTTATTGTAATTGTTATAATTTAGAGAAGCATGACTTAATTATGTAAGAGCATGCTCATACATCATATAATATAAGAGTTATATTTTTGCATGCATAAAAAGCATTGACATGCATCATCTTTATATTATAATTGTTATAGTATAAGGGTGAATGATAGCATGTTTGCTTGGTTGTTACGCATTATATAAAAGTTATTTATAGTGATGACCGGACATTGCATGTAGCATGACACATAGGTTACTTTATAATTGTTATAAACACCTTGTTGTGCGCAATGGTTTTAGTTGTTTCTTTTTAAAAGTTAAAGAGAAATTAGAACTAAAATAAATAAGAAATATATGCATGCTCACTTAGGTTTAATTCATGGTTTTAAAGTGTTTAAAACTTGGATCACATAGACCTAAGATCACAGTTCTAATACGATTAGCAACCCTAAGGCCTTAATCTTTTAATCAGTTTAATAGGATTAAATTGGTTAATAAAAGGTTAAAGTGTAGCAAATCTATCTATAAGGGACCTTTTGTCTAAGGCGGGTTTTATCTAAGCTAGGGTATTTAAGTTGACGGAAACATAACACCCCTACCTGGGAACTTACCTGGAAAGGTGAATTAGATAGATTTGATACATGCATGCAAGTTAAGGACAGTTCATTAAAGTGTTTAAATATGACTACTTGAACTTGTTCATATTTCATAGATAAACGTTGTTTATGAGCAAAGTTTAAAAAGACGACTTAGACTAAAATCAGTAATCGGATTGTCTAGGTTAATGAACCCTAAGTAGAACATTCAGTGGGAGGTACTTGGGACATAAGATGCTTCACTTAAACCTTTCACGTTTCTCCTAAATAGTCCATATTGTTAGATTTACCTTCGGCCTCGCGGCACCGTTGGCGTGTCCCCCTAATGGATGGTGTTTGGGTAGGTCAATATCCAGGTGGATGGAGAGAGTGTTCATAGTAAGTGGGAGCGGGAAGTGCGACAACATATCCCTCGGTCTCCCTCGTTAGGTTGAATAAAGTTATTGCGCATCGCCTCTAGGCACCCTGGGAGTGTCCCCATAAAGGATGACAGTTTTGAACGTTTCTTTATTTGATCTCCTGTAAGAGGATAAAGTAACGTAGTTTCTTGTCCTAATCTGCTTTTTCCCTACGGTGGACTCATTAGGGCAAGATTCTAGCACTGAAAGCGAGGGGTCACAGTTACACAGAATTGTTAAAGGTTAACAGCTCTGGACCAAAAAATGATGACTGTTAGGTTCAGTTCCAAGAGTTAGTTCTGCCTAATGGTTAAGAATGTCTCATCCCAGCGAAAGGGCAATTGATCACCCACTGGTGACGTTTGTTCTAACTCACTGGACATCATTGTAAAATAGAAGTCTATATCTTAGGGTACTTGAAACTTTTTTGCAAAACTGATTGGTTTAAAAGTAGTTTAACAAAATCTAATAAAATTTTTGTTCGTATTTTCTACAACTTTTTCAAAATGAAAATAGCCACATTGGCATTACTAAGCGCCGAAAAACTTACAGGCGAAACTTTCACAACATGGAAACGCATGATCACGACGATCCTGATCATCGAGAATCTCATGTTTGCTCTTACAGAGGCTTGTCCTCCTATTCCAGCTCCTAATGCCGCTTGAAATGTTCGGGAGGCATACGAGCGATGGACAAGGGCGAATGAGAAGGCCCGAGCCTATATCTTGGCAAGTCTTTCTGAAGTCTTGACCAAGAAACATGAGCCTATGGTCTCAGCGTGTGAGATCATGGAGTCCTTACGGGGGATGTTTAGATAACCGTCTGAACAACTTATGCATGAGGCTCTTAAATACACATTCAACTCCAAAATGGAAGAAGGTACCTCTATTTGTGAACATGTGCTTACATGATGGTCCACTTTAATGTGGCAGAGTTGAGTGGGTCTACCATCGATGAAGGCAGCTAGGTTAGCATAATCCTGCATTCATTGCCGGAGAACTTCTTGCACTTTGTTAACAATATGATTCTTAACAAAGTGAAATATAACCTTACAACTCTCCTCAATGAGTTGCCGACATACCAATCTTTATTGAAAAGTAAGGAGAGGAACAAGGGTGAGCCAAATGTTGCTTCATGCAACAGGACGTTCCATAGAGGTTCGACCCAGGAACGAAGTTTGGTAAGGGAAAAGGGAAGGCACCTGCTAATCCACCGCCTATCGTCCCAAGGAGGCATCCACAGGTTGCTAAGGGAAAGTGTTTCCACTACAACCAAGATGGACACTGGAAGAGGAACTGTCCTTTGTATCTAAAAGAAAAGGAAGCTGCCAAGGCTAAGGCCAAGGCCGATAAAGGTAAATATGATTTACTTGTTCTTGAAACTTGTTTAGTGGAGAATGATGATTCTGTCTTGGTAATTGATTCGGGCGCCACTAACTATGTTTTTTCTTCTTTTCAAGGGATTAGATCTTGGCGACAGTTGAAGGCTGGTAAGATGACGATGCGAGTAGGCACCAGGCACGTTGTCTCAGCTGTGGTAATGGGAGGACTCCAGTTAGCTTTACAGAATAGGTTTCTTGTTTGAAATGATGTATATATTGTTCCCGAACTAAACAGGAACCTTTTTTCTGTAAAGTGTTTATAGCAATGTAAATATACTATCTCTTTTAATGTGGATAAAGCGTTTATTCATAAATATAGTGTTTTTATTTACACAGAAAATCTGGAATCAAATTTATATGTGCTAAGGCCGCTAGCCATTAATTTCCACCATAATACTGAATTGTTCAGAATTGTCGTAACTCAATCAAAACGTCGACGAATTGCTCCAAAAGAAAATGCCCAACTTTGGCATCTTCATTCAGGTCACATCAATCTCAATAGGATTGAGAGATTGGTGAAGAATGGACTTCTAAGTTAGTTATAAGAAAATTTTTTACCAGTGTACGAATCTTGCCTTAAGGGTAAGATGACTAAACGACCTTTTACAGGAAAAGGTTATAGAGCCAAGAAGCCTCTTGAGTTAGTACATTCTGACTTTTGTGGTCCTATGAATGTGCGAGCCCGAGGTGACTATGAGTATTTTATCAGTTTTACTGATGATTACTTCAGGTACGGGTATGTTTATCTTATGCAACGGAAGTCTGAATCCTTTGAAAAGTTCAAAGAGTTCAAGGCCGAAGTTGAAAACGCATTAGATAGACGGATTGAAATACTTCGATCGGATCGAGGTGGACAGTTTTTGGACTCGGCACGAAAAAAGTTAGTTCTACTCTGATCTGACTCTTGATCTAGCTACCGAGAAAAAGGAAAGTCTATGATGCCCGCTCCTTTCGAGGCGGCCGGAGCCGGCGCTCCGCGTTCGAGATAGGTTCCGCTCTGACGTACGCCCCACCTCACATAGAAGAAGGGGAACCCCTTCAATAGAATCCGAAGTGAGCAAATTGAATGTAGAGATCCAGGACTATTTGATGAAACATGGAATCGTTTCCCAACTCTCATTGTCGGGTACACCTCAGCAGAATGGTGTAGCAGAGAGGAGAAATAGGACCTTATTAGACATAGTTCGATGATGAGTTACGCTTCCTTATCGGACTCGTTTTGGGGTTTCGCAGTGATGATTGCAGTATATATACTCAACTGTGTTCCCTCCAAGAGTGTTGTGAGAACACCTTTGGAGTTGTGGAATGGGCGTAAAACTAGTTTACGTCACTTCCGCATTTGGGATTTCCCTGCACATGTGCTTGAGGCTAATCCCAAGAAGTTGGAACCACGATCGAGGTTATGCCTCTTTGTAAGCTATCCCAAAGGAACACGAAGGGGTTATTTTTATGATCCGATGGAAAATAAAGTATTTGTTTCAACAAACACTACTTTTTGGGAGGAGGATCATATAAGGGAGCACAATACACGAAGCAAAGTCGTGTTGTGTGTGGTTTCCAATGAAACTACTGAAACTGCAACAAGAGTTGTTGAAGAGCCTACTACATCAGCAATAGTTGTTGATGGGAGTTCATCCAGTAGGTCGGTTCCACCTCAAGAGTTGAGAGCACCTCGACGTAGTGGGAGGGTTGCGAACCCACCCGTTCGCTATCTGGGTTTCACGGAAATCCTTGCTATGGTAGTAGATGGTGACGTTGAGGATTCGTTGTCTTATAAGATGGCAATGGAGAATGTTGATCAGGATGAATGGGTCAAGGCCATGGATCTCGAGATGGAGTCAATATACTTCAACTTAGATTGTAGTTTGTAAACAGATTGTACGAACGCTCGTGTTATATAATATATGATATTTACTTTACATCTTGTATTTTGCTCATTTGCTTGTTTTATTTGCTTTACCACAAACCAATAAACATAAAATCCCTGGTTATCTGTATGTGACTCAAACATGTATGTGGTGACATACGAGTGGATCATATCTTGAGTGATAACCAAAATAGTCTATACTATATGGATATAGGAGGGAAACCTTATCCTGGTAACACTACGGATACAACCCGCTTGGTGGAATGGTCACAAGTTTTGACTTGTCACAGATGGTCTGATCCTGATCATTCGTGTTGGGGACATGCGAGCGTCCTATACAAAGAGTTTCTATATGACTTGACCACGAAATGTTAACTTCTCGTTATATAACACCGTTCATGACAGAGACTTCACTTCACTAGGATGACCATAGGTAACATGACCTCAATCTTAAGTGAGTTGGGAACTCCTGCCATTGAGGGCGGTTCTTTGATTTGTATGGGTGCGAGTGGCCAGGTCGCCGATTCAAACCTACCATTTTAGGAATTCGTCTGATTTCGGAGCTAAGAACTCAGCTACACAAGATGGAATTCACCCCTTCCCCGAGGCAGGGGTAAGTAGATAAATAGCTCCCTTAAGGACTGATTTCGGGGCTAGAACGATGTGGCGCCACAAACCTTCTCTTGGCCCGAGAGGTGTTCACACATAGTTGGACTATGTTATATTGTGTTGTATTGT
Organism: Benincasa hispida; assembly: GCF_027475165.1. NCBI lineage: Eukaryota > Viridiplantae > Streptophyta > Magnoliopsida > Cucurbitales > Cucurbitaceae > Benincasa > Benincasa hispida. Next base: position 13,983,776 of record NC_143483.1, read on the forward strand.
TCATTAGAGGAATCAGTGGTACTTAAGGAGTGAGATGCAAGTACAGGGGCAAAACAGTAATTTGGCCCAGCTGTACTTACGAGCATCTGTGAAGGGTCATCGTACTTATGTTTGGTTATATCCGATGAACACAATGGTAAAAAGAGTTCAGCTGTTGGTCTTTAGTGGAATGCCAGACAGTTAATGGATGGTGGATCTCGTGGCTAAAGAGTTTAGTCAATTATTCACGGACCGTTGGAGATTCGAGCCACAGGTCCATTAGGTCCTCTGGGTAGCTTGGATAAAGTCGAGAATCAGTGTTTAAGTTAATTTGAAATGTTCAAATTGACAAGAGGAAATTCAATTATATATGATATAATTGGTCTGGTTAATTATATATAATATAATTGGCTAAATGTATGAGATACATTATTTTGGTAGAAATTTGATATAAATATGATTGATATCAAGTAGAGGAGAAAATACTATAGTAGATATGTGATATCAAATTATAGGGTAAAAATTTAATATGATTATATTTATTATTAATTAATTCGTTAATTATATAATAATTAAGTCAAAAATCACGTTCGGACATGGGTTAGTAGGAATGCGTCGGTTAATGTAATTGATGAATAAAATGAAGTTTGTTTCATTTTTTTGAATCGGTCGTCGAAGTCGTCTGAAAAAGAGAAAGAAAAAGTGCACTAGTGAATCGTAAACGATCGCTTAAGTAACTCAAGAGCTTATACGATAGTCGCTCTGTGCCTAAACGATCGTCCACCTCGCGCCTAAACGATCAGACACTAGTTCCTACACGAACGGATAGTTTCCCTAAACGATCATATAGTGTGCTGTATTAGCTAAACGATCGTATACCTTTTTCTAAACGACCGTTCAGTAAAATCTACACGATCGTGTAGTTTCTCCTAAACAATAAGCATCGTGCTATACGATAGGGTCTTCTTCTCTCCCTTTTGCTTATCGCCTACATGATTTGTTCGTCCTCCTTCCTCTACCAAATTCATCAAAGACCACGTTTTGGATTCTCACTCCGAGAATACGATAGAGGTTTCCGCTGCATTGAGTTCCGAAGTTTGAAGAACGTCTTCAACTGGTATGGTAACTCTCTCCCTCGTTTATTTTTGTTCAAAGCATACCTTTAATTGACTGTTCATTTGCATAACTGTACGTTTGAATATATAATGTGTATTTTGGCTATGGTGAGATCAAAGTGATCCGAACGTGCTCATGAAACTCTTCGGAAGAGACCCTTCACAAACTACGTGGAATTGTCCTCCAGTTAGAAAGAACAATCACGTACTCCCACTTCAGTTAATTGGTACCAACTACCATCTTCATTTCTGAACACCTGTTCTTGAAAATGTATTAGGCAAGTGGCTCGACTTCTTTTTTCAAGCCGGCTGCCAAGCTAGAGACATTATCTATGACCTTAGCAACTGCTTTGGTCTTCCAATCTGATGTCCTTACTTACTTCGAGACTTCATTAATCCATTTGAAAGTATGACAATTGGGGATTCATGATAACCATCAAATTTCTCTCTCGAACTTCCCAATTGTTTTTAAATTGATGGTCTTCATATGACTAATCGAAATTGCCTATCATTACTTTAACTGACATCCACCTTCTCGTTGATCATTTGGCAACATCAAACCGACACCTGTACAATGTGGAATCTTTGTGGCTAACTACCACTATCTAGGATCCTGACATTGTTTCTCATTCTTGTTTGTAGACTAGCCACATTCATTGATAGATACATTTTGATGATAGCAACTGCTTCTTCATCCAGGTTCTCCCTGAAGAAAATTGGATTAGAGATTTCCATGAGCAGCGGAACGAGATTATTCCAAATCACAATCATGAACGAACAATACATTTATAGTCGACTTCAAACAAACGGTTATATAATTCATAAAGAGAAACTATAGAATGAATAAATTCAAATGTACAAGGGAAAAACTGTACAAACAAATATAGAAGCGTCTCCATGTTCTGTTGCGCACGAACGCTCGAAAAACAGCAGCCTCGAACACTCGATCTACATGACCGCAACACTGCAACGAATATAGCACGAACACTTCGCATTCTTCCTTAGCAATCGCCTCGGTTACAAACTTTTCAGCAACACGAACGACCTCCACAGCACCACATCTGACACCACCAACAAGGTGACCTTTGTATTCTCGGTTTGAGAATCTTGAGGGTGGGCTCTGTTCGGACTTGGTATGAGGCAGGCGAAGCAGAAAACACCGATCGTTACACTACTGGGCAAGTGGGAGATGGCGGAGACCTATTGTATAGGTCGATGCCCAATCGTTTAGATATAGCTAAGCGATCGACTAGTAAAAGCTATGTGTTCGTTTAGCTCAGTCTATCACCTACAGACACTATACGATCGTTTACTTAGGGCAAGTGATCGTCTAGCAAAACTATGCGATCATTTAGTAAATACTGCACGATCGTTGATAACTTGTAGAAATACAAGTTAATTATACTGTTTTATTTAGATATTGCAACAAAAAGAAAGAAAAGTTGCGTCGATAATATAGAAATTGGCTAAGAAATGCGAGAATTATAATTGTCGTCGATACACCTACTAACACCATTGCGATGGCAGAATAGAGTATTTCAATTTCTGTTTTGTAGGAAATCAGTCACTGCATGCGTTAATGGCTCAAGGATAAAATAAACAACGCATCTACGTCGCATTGTGCCCTTCATACAGGAATGAAAAGATGATCAACGCAATGACGGCGCTTGCGACAATCGATTAAGAGCTTAGCGATCAACGCAATTTCAATCGCATATGGTAATAGAAAACACGGTGATCGGTCGAAGATGTAAAGAGCAATGCATTTGCGGAGGATTCTGAGAAATGTACAGCTTTCAGTTGTGCATTTCTGACGGGTCGATTGCGTAACAGAAGGAATATTCACTCCGCCATTTCAGAAACTACCATAACCATAAAGTGGGGACCACGAAGACAAAGAGCCAAGTTTCACCTATAAATAGCTGCTGCAAATTCACTGAAAGATATACATGAATACATAGAGACGTGCATATATCGATTCTGAGAGAGAGACGTGTCTGACGCGACTATCCAGAGTAGATCTGGGATAATCACGAGACGAGGCCGAGAGGTAAGTCTCTGAGCAAGGAATCCTTTCAATCCTTACCGTTGAAGCTCTATGCGAAGGTGATTTCTACCAGAAGAGCAAGCCTGAGAGGGAATCTCTCCTCTCCATTTCTACCACACGCCTGCAAGAAAAACCTCCGTTCGAAATCTGTGTCAAGACATTGACACTCCTTCTATATTTGTTTCTAATCTCTTTTTCATCATCTATATTCATCTTCTCTAATCTTTCATTCACATCATGTATCGAACGCTTAATCTTTGTATTAAATGTTATGATCATTACCATTATCATCTCTCTGTCTATTTCCGTTCATCCATAATCCATTTTCTCCATGATGTTTTCCTAATTCTCTGGGTAATTAGCAAGAATTAAGCAAGTAAATTAATTTGTGTTAAGAAAATAACTGAGTTTAGCTAAAGCATGCTCGACGACATCTTCACCTGTGAGAGCAGAAGTGAAGATGTTATTCCGCCTATCGAGAGAAGGTTGGAAAAATGCGTTAACTAAAGTGAGGACTATTTTCAGAGATGGAAACAACCTTACGTTCATCATGTTCATCCCTGTTTCACCATAGAGATATGAGAACGCGGCCGATCACTGAGAGGTGTACGCCAAGGAAAAGTGGAACCTTAGTTGCATCCTTAACACAATTGACAAACTTGCATTGTTTTTACTATTTATTCTTTCCCTTTCTGCTACATCCATAAGACTTGCCATCACATACATAGATTCTTTGTACAACTTCATAGTCAATTCTCAAACTCAGTATCGTGTATCATGTATCTTGTATCTTGTATCATATTAGTTTAGGTTTTTATTTTATCAACGCAATTTTATTTTATTAATGCAATTTTATTTCATCGCAATTTACATTACTATATAAACAACCGTTCTTTATTAATTGTAAAAACCGGTCGCATATATCATATTAGTAACACATTAACGAAAACAATCCCTGTGTTCGACCTCGGATTATTCTGAGAAACTTGCATTGGAATTATACTTGGTTTCAGTGCAAGGAAACTTGTGACACGTATTACTCCATCACGTACTACAAGCATATCATTAACAACGCATATATTTAGACGTAGTGTGCATGATAACACAACATAACATTCCATCTTTACCGTCACCAAGTTTATGGCGCCGTTGCCGGGGACATGGACTTGTTAGTTCATTCACATTCATATTTGTCCACATGCTTAAAGATATAAATTTAGCGTAACAAGTTTATGGCGCCGTTGCTGGGGATTGGTAACGGTTAGCGTTGAGTACTTTTGTGTTATTTTGCAGGACAGATCTCTTTCAACTGTTTGTTTAACACGAAGAACAGGCTAACGGTTTATGAGTACTGGAACCGATCCAGAATTCGAAGCTGACCTAGAGATCGAGCGTACTTTTCACGTAAGGGCACGCTAGAACAGAGCAAGGCGTAGAAGATTAAATATGGCAGACAACAATAATAACGAGGCACTCGAAGGAAATCAAGGGGTAAACCGGCTAGCGCTAGACCCCGTTTTTCTTGCTGCTGATCGCAATATCCCAATGAGGAACTATGCGGCGCCAAATCTCTATGAATTCTCGAGTGGAATTTCACGTCCAATAGTTGAAGAGAATGCATGTTTCGAGATAAAGCCGATCATGCTCCAAATGATACAAAACACGGGGCAGTTCGGAGGTCTACAAGGTGAAGACCCGCATGCCCATCTTACCAGCTTTGTCGAGATGTGCAGTACCTTCTCTATCCCTAGCATAACCCAGAAGGTATCTGACTTTACCTCTTCCCATACACCTTGAGGGATGAGGCTAAGAGGTGAGCTAATTCATTGGAGCCAAACGAAATAACGTCCTAGGATCAGTTGGTGGAACGGTTTATGAAGAAGTTCTTCCCTCCAACAGTCAACCCAAGAAGACGAAAGGATGTGCTGAACTTTGAGCAAATGGATAACGAGACCCTAAGCACCACTGGGTGCGATTCAGAAGATTGGTGAAGAATTGTCCGCATATCGGGATATCTGATTGCTCTCTGATGGAAACGTTTGACAACGGCCTGAACAGATCAATGTAAGCTGTTGCTGATACCTCCGCAACAGGAGGATTTATGGATAAAACTTACACAGAAGCCAAGGTCATCCTTGATCGCATTTCACGGAATATAGATGATTGGGTAGATGACGGGTATGGAGGAAGAGGCTCCGAGAGAAGAAGAAATGATAATGCCATTGTACCTGCGGATACAGTGACAACTTTGACTGCACAGATGGCCGTGGTGACCTCTCTTCTTCAATCAATGGCACTTAATCAAGGTGCCTTCTCCCAAGGATTAGCGCAACCCAATGTGTCGGCTCAAATGGCCCCAATAAGTTGCGTCCAATGTGGAGGGGGCCATGCGGTAGAAATATGCCCATCAAACCCGCAACAAGTGTGTGCTATCCAGAATAATCCGCATAGCAACACTTCTAATCCCGTTAAGAGGAATCACCCTAACTTCGGTTGGGGAGGAAATCACAACCAAGGGGGGCTGAGTAACCATCAGAACAACAATTCTGGGAATCGAGGAACCCTCCACCGTTTCATCAAAACCAGAATCAGGGTCATCAGAGACAACCGCAAAACCAACCATCCTCCTCAAACACCTCTGAAAATTCATTGAAGTCCCTACTCAAACAATATATTGAGAAAAATGATGCTATAATGCAATCGTCGACGTCTTCAATTAGGAACTTGGAGATCCAAGTTGGGCAACTGGCAGCTGAACTACGTAATAGAACACCTGGAACGCTGCCAATTAATTCCGAAAGCCCAAGATCTCACGGGAAGGAGCAATGTCCTTGACAACATTGTGCAGGCAAGCTTGAGCGCCTACAGAGGTGTGGATTACGTTCATCATGGGAAAAATGTCTTCTGGTCCATATCTTTAAATTCTATGATTAATTGCTTTTTTAATTACCTTCTTTAATGCTTTATGAATTTTGTTATTTATTGCTTCTTTAAACTTGTTTTTATTACTTTATGAAATTACTTTTCATTTAATTTACTTAATTTCCATGCTCTGTCTAATTTCCTTACTTTTCTGTATTAATTATGTTATCCTTAATTGTGGTGAATGATTGTTTAAAAGAAATTGATTACCGCAAAGTCCTAGTGACTTGCATTGATGAAAAAAAAGAAAAAGAAAAATTTGATAATAATAATAACAATCAACATCCGGTATGCATTGCGATGATGGGTGCATCTTGTGATAACAAGATACATTTTACATCTATCTAACCCAAATGCATTGCGCTGAGGGGTGTGTTGCGCTCGTATGTATTTTTCATCTATCCTTAGCGAAAACGCACTATGTGGAGGTAGTGTTGCGCCAGTAGAAATACCGTACGCCCGTCCTTTAGAAATGCACTGAGTTGAGGGGTGTGTTACGATGATACATGCGTTGTTGCCCGTCCTCTGTAAATATGCATTTGTGTTAATGGAAACATGGCGTTAACCTTTAATCTCTCACCCGTTTGAATCAAATACAAAAGATAATTTAATTTCTATGTATAGAAGTTATTACTTAATTCTTTGTACATGCTCAAATTTTGTATTGCGTTATTTATAATTCTTTGTATACTTGGTTAATTTTTAATACAACTGAGTAACCATTCTTTTTGTATGTGTTAGCTTCTTCTTTATCATCCTTTGTCAATTATTGTGATGTTCTTTATCTTTTATTTTGCGTTATTCATTGCGCTGCCATGATGAATTATATGCATAACCTTAGAAACATTTCCCACACTTTGTATTTTCTGACTAACACTTAGATAATTCGTAACAATAACACTGCTTTACCTTTTATCCTTCAAAATTCTGCTCAAACATTCTTTTCAAAATTTTGACTAAGTGTTTGTCTATTTTGTCCAAAACAACACAATGAGGACTTTGTGCATCACTAAATTTGGGGGTGGGGAAGGTCTAAGCAGATGTGACCAATTGAATGCGGTCATTAGAAAAATGCGTTCATTGTAAAAATAAAAAAATAAAAAAAATCATACAAACTCCAATGTCAGCGCAAGGGAAATTCCAAAACAATCCCAACCTGATAAGAGTTAGTTGTGAAAGGAACCTGCTTGTAGTTGGATGTTCACATGACACCCGTGAGAGCAAGCCAAAACAAAGGTGGGTTTCCAAGAATGATGCAATATGAAGAAAAAAAATGATGAGAACAAAAATGTAAAAGAATATAAGAGACAATTCCTCTGACCAGCAAAAGTTAAGCTTAGTTGAAAATCAAGAGTTGAAGTTGAGATGGACATCGTGGGAACAAGCGCAAATGAAGGGTGTAACCATGATCAACAGTCTCTAATAAAATAATGCAACCCGACCACCACATTCAAGTCGTATCAAGTTGTTTTTGCAAGAAGAGGTAAACATTCTTTTTAAAACTAGAAGAGAATTTTTTAGTAGAGATTTGTTGTAGAAAAGAATAAAGCAGGACATGTTTATAAATTATCAAGGATAGAATGAAATTGCGCTGTTAAGTAATGTTGCCTAGGTGGAGCATTCGGAGCAATCAATTGATGCAAAATTGAGGATAAGAACTGAACAATATTGCCTTAGTGAAGATATGTTTGAGGACAAACATATATCTAAATTTGGGGGTGTGATAACTTGTAGAAGTACAAGTTATTTATACTGTTTTATTTAGATATTGCGGTAAAAAGAAAGAAAAGTTGCGTCAATAATATAGAAATTGGCTAAGAAATGTGAGAATTATAAATTGTCGTCGATACACCCACTAACACCATTGCGATGGTAGAATAGAGTATTTCAATCTCTGTTTTGCAGGAAATCAGTCACCGCATGCGTTAATGGATCAAGGATAAAATAAACGACGCATCTACGTCACATTGCGCCCATATTTAGGAATGAAAAGATGATCAACGCAATGACGACGCATGTGACAATCGATCAAGAGCTTAGCGATCAATGCAATTTCAACCGCATACGGTAATAAAAAATAACACCGCATGCGGCGATCGATCGAAGAAGTAAAGAGCAACACATTTGCGGAGGATTCTGATAAATGTACAGCTTTCAATTGTGCATTTCTGACAGGTTGATTGTGTAACAGAAGGAATATTCACTTCGCCATTTCAGAAACTACCATAACCATAAAGTGGGGACCAAGAAGTCAAATAGCAAGCTTCACCTATAAATAGCTGCTGCAAATTCATTGAAAGATATACATGAATACATAGAGATGTGCATATATCGATTCTGAGAGAGAGACATGTCTGACGCGACTATCCAGAGTAGATCCGGGGTAATCACGAGACAAGGCCGAGAGGTGAGTCTCCGAGCAAGGAATCCTTCCAATCCCTGTGCGTTGAACCACTGTGCGAAGGTCATTTCTACCAGAAGAGAAAGCCTGAGAAGGAAGCTCTCCTCTCCATTTCTACCACACGTCGATAAGCAAAACCTCCGTTCGGAATCTGTGTCAAGATGTTGACACTCCTTCTGTATTTGTTTTTAATCTCTTTTTCATCATCTGTAATCATCTTCTCTTATCTTTTATTCACACCATGTATTGAAAGCTTAATCTTAGTATTAAATATTATGATCATTACCATTATCATCTCTCTGTCTATTTCCGTTCATCCATAATCCATTTTCTCCATGATGTTTTCCTAATTTCCTGGGTAATTAGCAAGAATTAAGCAAGTAAATTAATTTGTGTTAAGGAAATAATTGAGTTTAACTAAAGCATGCTCAACGGTATCTTCACCTGTGAGAGCAGAAGTGAAGATGTTATTCTGCCTATCGAGAGAAGGTTGGAAGAATGCGTTAACTAAAGCGATGAGTATTTCCAGAGATGGAAACAACCTTACATTCATCACGTTCATCCTTATTTCACCATAGAGATTTGGGAACGCGGCCGATCACCGAGAGGTGTACACCAAGGGAAAGCAGAACCTTAGTTGCATCTTTAACGCAATTGACAAACTTGCATTGTTTTTACTATTTATTCTTTTCCTTTCTGCTACATCCATAAGACTTGCCATCACTTACATAGATTCTTTGTACAACTTCACAGTCAGTTCTCAAACTCAATATCGTGTATCATGTATCTTGTATCTTGTATCATATTAGATTAAGTTTTTATTTTATCAACACAATTTTATTTAATTAACGCAATGTTATTTCATCGCAATTTACATTACTATATAAACAACCATTCTTTATTAATTGTAAAAACCGGTCGCATATACCACATCAGTAACACATTAACGAAAACAATCCCTGTGTTCGAACTTAGATTGTTCTGAGAAACTTGCGTTTGAATTAAACTTGGTTTCAGCGCAAGGAAACTTGTGACACACATTACTCCAATGCATACGACAAGCATATCATTAACAACGCATATATTTAGATGTAGTGTGCATGATAACACAACATAACATTCCATCTTTACCGTCAACAAGTTTATGGCACCGTTGCCGGGGACATAGACTTGTTCATTCATTCACATTCATATTTGTTCACATGCTTAAAGATATAAATTTAGCGTAACAATCGTTTAGCTTGCCCAACCATCATTTAGTAAATTTGTATTTACTTAACCACTACGTGAGTTTTTTTTGCGCCGAGAGAAAAATCTCAAAAACTTTTTCCAACCTTTTGTAAAAACTTTTTTTCAAAATAGGAAACCACTTTCCTTTTAAACTCACGATTACCATGAGTCCAATAACCACCTACTAACTTGGTTATTTAAAGAAAAATAATTAATTATCCAATAATTAATATTATTATAAATATAAATGATAACCAACTTATCACACTATATTTATAACCTATAGTTTTAATATTTCATCTCATGAAACATATAAAACATAGTTCTTTTATATTCCATGGTACTTAATGTAAATCTCATTTACATCAGTCCTCCACTAAATGTATCTTATCATCATACTGATTATATCATATATAATCAAAATACCTCTTGTCAATTTGAACATTTCAAATCAACACCAAGAACTGATCCTCAACTGAATCCATTGAGCTACCAAGGGGACCTTATGAACCTGTAGCTCGAAGCTCCAACGGTACGTGAATAACTGACTAAACTCTTTAGTCATGGGATCCACCATCCGTTAACTGCCAGATACTCTACTAAAGATCGACAGCTGAACTCTCTTTACCACAGATATATTATGTGTCCATCTTAATCAATGAGCAGTGCGACAAGCCTTCACAGATCGCTCGTAAGTACAGCTGGGTCAATAACCGTTATGTCCCTGTAGTTACATCTGTCTCCTTAAGTACCACTGATCCTTCTAATGAACATAAGTCATAGTCCTACTATAACTATGTCTTCTCTTCCAAAGAGAAGCTGTTGCCACTATGTTCAAGCCTCGGAATGGCGGAATCCACCCTTAAGGGAGCAATCTCTCTACTTATCTTTGCTTCGGGAAATGAGTGAATTCCATCTTATGGATTGAGTTCATAGCTCCTAGATCAGACAAGTCCCCAAAGAGGTAGGCATGTTGAGTTGGCAATCTGGCCACTCTCACCCATACTAATCAAAGGACCGTCCTTAAAGGCAGGAGTTCCCAAAACACTAAGGATTGAGGTTGTGTCACCTATGGTCGTTTAGGTGAGATGTAAGTCTTTAGTATCAACGATGTTATATACAGAGTCTAGTCATTTCGTGGTCTAGGTCTTATACAAACTCTTTGTATAAGACACGCCTGCATGTCTCCACATGAATGGTCAGGTTCTACCATCTGTAGTAGTTTACAACATTTGCAAACTTCTATAAAGCGGGCCGTATCCGTAGTGTTACTAGGATCAGGTATCCCACCTTACTCCTTATACTACAGACTTATTTAGGTTATCACTTAAGGCATGATCCACTTGTATATCTCATATACATGCTTAAGTTCACATAAGATAACCAAGGAGCTTTGTTTATTGGATATGAGCAAATACTAGAATTAAATAACACTTATTTTATTCATTGAACAATGTGTATCTTTACAAAACCATGAGACTCCGAGAGAATTAGGACACCAATCCCAACACTCCCAATCTTCACCTGACATCCCTTTCGGTCTCTCCAATATGCAAAATTTTTCCTATATGATTTTATGATACCCAACTTTTTTGACTCTAATGATCCCATGACTTTTGAACCGAAAGCTTTGATTCCTCTTCTTAGGTATTTATTCGACATATAAATAAATGCGAAATAAACTAAATCATATATCAAATTCCCACTTCACAGGTTAGAGTCAAAATAAGTAATCTATCATAAAATAGCAAATAAACAGGAAAATGAAAAAAGATAATGACACCAAAAAATATACTGGTTCACCAAAAACTCGGGACTACATTCAATCTTCTACGACTGCAGATTCTACTATGATGGAGATTACATAGACACTCAAACTCGTGCTATAAATCTGTCTCCAAATAGTCTAATATGAACTATTCAAAGTAAAGTACCGAGCAATAAAAGAACCCTTAACACAAGAAAAAAAATACACACTACCCACAATTAAAATTAACACGCTGAATTTGAAGAAAGTGTCCTCAAAATTTCGCCTGGTGCATTTTCTTCTCTTCACCGGCAAGAAGAACCCTCACGACCACCTTCTGCCTTTTCTTCTTCAGCAGCAAAGGCTTTGGCCTTCTGCAATTTCTTTATTCCAACTTTTCTCCTTTTTAAAGACAATGTCCATCACCTCATTTTCTTTTAATTATTGAGCCACCTCCAAGTTTACCAATGAAGAGAAACCTTAATTACCAATAATAAGCACTATTTAGATGATCCATCGCCACTCCTTATTTTCTGCTTTCAATGAAGCCACCATATTAACCAATTAGAAAAGGTTGCTTGTACAAGTTAATTAAAGAAAGGAAATGTGCTTAAAATAAAGTTTGGGTTCAAGACACAATTAAAAATAAAAGAATTTTCATCAACAGAACACACACGTGGCTTCTCAACGGGTTGATTTCAGTTGGAGTTCTGTCTACACAATTCCTATTATCCTCAAAATGATAGACCTATTGAATCGGCAACCAAGGACATTCTCACCCTTACAAATAAAAAAATGAGCCTCATAAATAGGAGTCCATAACTCACGTAGGATTAAGATCGAGTTTCTTGATTATTGTTTGAAATATTAATCTCTTCAGTTAACGGTATGACAAAGAGAGATTATATATTTCATAGTCTGGTCTTATACAAACTTATTGTATAGGATACCTCCACTTACATGTCTTGACATGAATGATTTGGATCAAATAATTTGTAACATTTACAAAATGGGTTGTATCCATAGTGTTACTAGGATAAGACACCAAATCTTATCTATATACTATAGATCTTTTAGGTTATTAGTTGAACATAATCTATTTATATATCAACTACATACTGTTCAAGTTATATTAAATAACCTTCGATATTAGTTTATTAGATTTTGAGTTTTACAAATAATAAATAACACTTATTTGCAAGATGAATAATACTGGATTTATTTATAATTTGTAGGAGCCAAAACAAGAAAAGCTCGAAATCAGCCTGATGGGTGATTATGGATAATCTAGGGACCATCAACCCTGGATCCCCTAAACCAAGGAAAGTCCTAAATCATTCGACGGGCTTGATGGGACATTCCATGAGAATAACAAATCTTGTCAAGAAGAAAATTTAAAAACTTGAAGATTTGCAAAGGAAAAAAATTATTCTTTTTAACATTTGGTAGCCCAAAACTCCAAGGTACATACTGTTAGGCTGGAACTATCAGTGAACCTAGAAAAACCACCAAGAGGTGCTTAAAAAGAGATAATACTATGAATCAGAATTAATTAAGCCTAAATTTGGAAAATTTGTCCTTGAAATCCCAACTAGGGAGTGAGGGCTAATATTATGGGTCATTTGGATCAAGAGTCACAAGCTCAAAAGCCAGAAAACTAAGGGTAAATTCGAAATAATAGTAGTCACATGAGGGTCAAAGAAGTACAAGAAATGAGTTAAGAGAAAAAGAGATCAAGAGAAAGGAATAAATTGGGTTGAACGACCCAATAACTCGAGGTCGGGGCCACTCTGGGCCAAACGACCCAATAACTCGAGGTTGAGGCAACTTTGGGTTAAGCGACCCAATCATCTGCCTCGATAGCGGATGCCAAGGTCGAGGCCACTTCGAGCCAAGCGGCCCAATCGCTCGCTTCAATCTCGGAGGCCGACGTCAAGATCACTTTGGGCCAAACGACCCTACATGCCTGTCTAAGCCTCTAAGGCCGAGGTTAAGGCCATTATCATCCCATCACGAGAAACCATTTCTTGTGGCCACAATCTTAACCCTAATGGTCAACTCAAATTGACATCTATATTGGATCATAAACCCCATGATTCACCCCTCTATAAATAAGAGGCTATGAACACCACCTAAAATAAGTTATTCTTCCTATCTCTAGCTTGCTCTGACCCTTTGCTGAAACTTACTTAAATATTGGAGGTTCTGTATGCACCACACCAGTGTTCTTTACTTCTTTGTTTTGCAGGTTGTCTTTTTTCATGCATTTAAGAAGTTGATTTTTCTGTGACAATGTTTGGGGAGAGGGGAGTGAACGAATAGAACTTCTAACTTCAAGATCGATAACACAAACTTTATGTCAATTGAGCTATGCTAATTTTAACTAACTAGTTGAGTTATGCTAATTGTTTATGTTCTCATTCAACTTCTTTTTAGAAGTAACATACATTACAAAAATATATACACACACATACACATTCTTTTTTTTTTCCTCTCCTCAAGATTAACTCATTTTTTCTAATAAAAAAAAAACTAAAATTAAAGTTGGTTTGGATTGATTTTTTAAGTGCTTGAAAACATTTTTTTTCACTTAAAAACATTTAGAAAGTTAATCCAAACAAATCCTCCATCCAAAAATTGAAATACTTTTATTGTCCCTTGGTTTTGGATCTCTTTCTATTTTATCATTAGGTTTCACGATCTTACAATTTTACCTTTTAAATTTGAGTTTTGTTTCAATTTGATCTCAAGATTTACACTTTTAATCTCACTTTTTTCTACTAATTCTCACTTTTAGTTTTTATTATTAATGATTATTAATTATTTAAATAAATTTAAATGAACAATGATTAATTATGTTACTACTTTTTAATCACCATCAAATCTATTTTAAAGTTGTACTTCATAATTATTTTAAATTAATTAATTGATATTAACGCTAGATATTGAAAATGAGTATTTAGTAAGAAATTGAAGTTAAAAATGTAAATATTGAAATGTAGGGATTGAATTGAAACAAATTCAAAGGTAAACTTGGAATAATTTCCAATGAACATGTTTTCAAATTAGATTTGTATTCTATTGAAGACGTCGAATTTTGGGTTAGTTTGAGCCATTTTAATTTATTTTTTTTCTTTTTAAAGCAAATTGTAAAAACCGCCATTGATGTAGGATGGTAGTTGCAATTATACTTTTAAACTTTCAGTTATAACAATTGAGCCCTCAAACTTGTATAAGTGTTAAAATTGGACTCTCAAACTTATAATATTTATATAAATTGGACTCCTAAATGATAAAAATTGAATCTCTAACTTATACAATTGTTAGAGTTAAGTTCGAGGGTCTAATTTTAATATTTACGATTAAAAGTTTAGGATATAATTTCTACCGTATGTTTGGGGGAATTTGGCCATTCTTTTTTAATTTCTTTTCGTACTATCCTAAACCTTTTTCACCTTTTTCCCCCTCTTTTCTAAACCTATTCCACGTTCACCCCTTCCTCCATTAGCAGCCACGGTACCCCGGCCCCGCCGCTACTGCTGCCAGACGCAGTCTCAGCGCCCGCCGCTGCACGCTGGACTCTCAGCCTCTCGACGAACTCGCCTCCACTACCTCCAATTCACACTTAGAGCTACTTATCTGTGCTATCTGCGCCGTTGGTTAGATCGCGCTACGGCACTTTTTTCAGTGCTGATTTGAAAACCCCAAAATTCAAGGTTGGAAAAACTACCAATTTACTTTGAGATCAAAGTCAGTGCGACAGAGATGGGGCTTGGAATCCTAAGATCCATTGTTCGACCCCTAACGAGGATCTCGCGATCACGCCCCTCCACTTCCCTAACACCATTTCCATCAGCTTTCACTTCCATTAAACCAGGGTTTCATCTCCCTTCTGCTAGTTCAGTCAGAATTGAAGCTCCTTGGTTCTCGATTGCGAACCATTTCCACAGTTTGACCGAGACTCGGTTTCCGAAGAGAAGGCCCAGTGATAAACCCCGTCGCAAAAGGGCGAGCTTGAGACCCCCTGGTTCGTTAACGCACATTTCTTGAATATTTAGGGCATGAGCTTACAATGTCCTCTTAATTGGAAGTTCGATTCCATGAATTATGGTTTCAATTTCAAATGCTTTTTGTTGAATGGCAGGGCCATACGCTTGGGTCCCATATACCCCTGGCGAACCAATTCTTCCTAATCACCCGAACGAAGGAAGCGTGAAAAGAAGAAACGAGAAGAAACGCATTAGGTTGCACCGTGCTTTTATTATGGTTCGTATGTCATATTATAATTAACTTTGAATTCATGTTGGGTGATTTTTTTTTCTCTTTTTTACTTGTTTTGTTTCTCCACTTTTGAATTTTTCTGTTCTATGTAGTAACCATTGCTGTGTTTTGAGATATAAATGTCACGAGTATTACCAATTGCTGAAGTTTGTAAATTTATTGTCCTGGCCTATTGGCAGCTGTTTTATATTGATCTGTGAACTACACATTATATTAGCGAAGGGGGAGGGCTTTTAAGGCTAAAATTTTTTAAGCTTCTACGTTTGTAAAGGGATATGCTAGTTTGAATGTGGCTCGGTTGGTTTATGTTCTTAACCAAGAGGTTAAAATATTTGAATCCCCAACCCCTATATTGTTGAACCTAAAACTTAAAAAGTATTTTGAATTTTGGTTTCCAAGTACTTCGTTATTGTTTATGATTTAATCGGCATTGTTATATTGTACACCCTTTACTTTGGTTCTGTAACCTGTATGCTGCCTTGTGATTTTTGGATATAGAAAATTCCAAAATCTTTTCTTTGCAAATCTGGCATTTGTTTTGTTGTATTTGTCCTATCAAAATATCATTGCTTACCCATTCTTTTTCTAGCATTTCCAATACTAGATCATGGTAATTTCATTCAATAATGACTGGTTTTAGGTTTAAGTTTTGGTCCCATTTGATAACAATTTCATTTTTAGTTTTCCTCCCAAAATCCATACTATAATTTTCACGTTTCTTAAAGAAACACTTGGTTTTTTAGAACATTTGTAGAAACCAGATAACAAGTAAATTAAATTATGAGTAAAAAGGGTGTTTATAAGCTTAATTTTCAATAACCAGAAACAAGAAACCAAACTAATGGACCCTTAGTAATTACTGTTTGATGATTGGACACAAACATTGATTGCTCAATTGATATGTAACAAGTTTGACTCCTATCAAAAAAAGATATGTAACAAGTTTGAGTGTGCATCTAATGACAACTGGAAATTTCTTGTTGCTGTAAGGTTTCCATTTTGTTCCAAATCGTCTAAGTGACTTTGCAACCCTAAACCATTCTAATTCACATTTTGCACAATGATTAATTCTCTGTGCATACATATTCATGGACTATGATTTCCAAGTCAAAACATTCTGACCGTAAACTTCTTATGATTAATCTGAGGCTTTTGCATCATCAAATTATTTTGATGTCTGTTTCCCTTCTTTGATGCTATTTAAGACTTACCATGCTAGTTGGTAAATTGTTGCGGATGTTATTTATTATTATTATTTTTGGGTAAATTGGTAAAATATCATGACTTGGTTTCTTCTGCATCACGGTCAAGTGTTTTATTCTCAATTTGGATATGGCTTAATCCATAATAAAAGTTTGCTTCAATCCGACATGAAACTCAATAGTTTTAGTGTTTTAGATATCTTCAATCTGAACATGATTTCATCTGAATCATTCTATTTGACTACAAGATGAAATTCAGTATCTTATATCTATGTTGACACTTCTTTCTTGATATTACGGATACAAGTGTGTGCTGTATTGAAATTTCAAGCCTTCTCTGTTTGCATTCCCCAAAATTTCTACTTGATGTTTATGCCATACCATGACTTCCAAGTTGTAACTCTAGCATCTCCTAATATTCCAATCTGATGTCGAAATATGAAAAATTCGAGCTATGCACATTTCCAAACCATGGTTTGGCTACTTGCAGATTTGCAGTCTCGAGAGAGCTTGATATAGCTTCATTAAAAATTTTCACTTAGTCTTCTAAGAGAATACATTTATTCACCTCTACCAAGCGGTTTGGTGTTTTTACATTATTTGCAGGCTGAAAAAAAGAAACGGAAAGCTCAGGTTCAAGAGGCAAAGAAGAAGAAACTTATCATGAGGGTGGAACGCAAAATGGCTGCAGTAGCAAGAGAAAGAGCATGGGCTGAAAGATTAGCCGAACTTCAAAAGCTTGAAGAACTGAAGAAAAAATCCATGGAATAGATTGTGTAGTCATGTCTTACTTTTTCCATGTAGACTATGAAGATTCTTATTTCCCAATAGCTTCTTTCTCTTTTCCTAAAATAAACACAAATCAAAATTATATTGATCTTTAAGAGTTCAGCCATTTTGCAAGTGCAATAGATATTTGCTTCAGGATTCATCCAATGGCAATGGAACTGGGTTCATACGGCTGCTAGGCAAAGGATGATCAGTTGAGTGCAGGTTAAGATGTATGAATTAAACTGCGGTATGTGGATTCGAACAATGCAATGTAGCTTGATGCTCATGTCGAACTAAACTAGTAACCTTTTTGGTATGTGGACGCTGACCTCTCTTTGGATTGCATGGATTAAATTGTAGGAATTAAAATTTCTTTTGTACAAATTGGTCGGGTTTGGTTTTAAGCTTAAAAAACCTTTGTTTCCAACTTTATTGAAACCTTTTTAAATTTATGCATTCCAATGGCAATAGTTCGCCCGTATGTATTGTAGTTTTTCTTTCTATGCTATTCAAGCAAAACATTGTTCAAGCAAACTCATTTGTCTTTGTACTTTTTTTCTGTTAATGTGGTAACGATAATTTTACTCTGTTCATGTATACCAACATTTTTTTTTATAACCACACAAACTATAGATGAGTTTTTTTTTTTTTTAATTTAATTTTTTTCATTCTACAAATTTCTTTTATGGGTTCAAATAAGGATAATAAGGGATTTTTATATGGATGACCTATTATTGGTGGTCTAAATGAGATTTGATCCAACTTTTGAAAATTGAAGTTTTTTTTGTCTTCTTTTTGTGTCATTGTTGGATGAAATTACCAAAACAACTAAGATGCATGGTGATGAGTTGTGTTTCTTGATTCTCGATCTCACTCTTACTCCTCAATTAACGTTCGCTCTCCTTCCTTCTTGATATGAAAAACTTAGAAATTCATTATTAAAAAAAGAAGGTAAAAATTGGATTGAGGAGCGAAGACTTTCACGGGTGCAATTTTTGTTGTTCCAGTAATTTCATCTCATGATAACCTAAGCAAAAGGTAAAAAATTATAGATTCTCAAAAGTTGTGTAAGATCTTATTTGGGCTTAAAAAATAGGCCATTGACACTAATTTCCCCAATAATTTGTTATTTTTTGATTCCATATAAATTTCTTCCCTGATCAGTGATGGTGGTGTATAAACTTTCATTGTTGTTTTGTTTTGGTTTTTTACAAAGATATTGAATGCTAAAATAAGAGGGGGACTTCACAAACCTAGGTCAAGGCACACACAAACACCACAGAAACAAAGGTAAAAATCAACCACTTAGCAAAACAAGGCAAACATAACTCAGAGGAAAAGATCCAGAGAAGATGTAGCTTGGGACCCTATAAAAGAAGCACCAAGCCACTAAGAATAACAAGTAAACACTTCAGACCGAACATCCAAACCAATCACTTGGGGAGGATGCAAAGTAGCACCATGGACATGCACATATGCTCACGCCAAACATGATAAATAACAGCACACTAAGTAACTCTCTAGACCTTACGCCTTAGTTGATTACCTGCACTGAAGTAACAAATCCAATTGAGCTCAGTATCCCAAAGCGCGATCTTATGGGAACACCTTCCCCACAAAATCACATCACCTCAAACAACCTCACTAAAAGGACATTCAAGAAATAAATGATTCCAAGATTCAACTCCACTAGTACACAAAACACAATTGCTCGGAATATCAGAACACCATTTCCATATATGATCTCGAGTTTGTAACCGATTACGAATAACAAGCAATGAAATGAAAGAATGTCTGGGAATACTACCTCCAAAAGAAAGAAGGTTGGCCCAAGGCACCACAAGATAACTAGGTTGTAAGCACCCCCAAGCACTAGTGACTGAAAACACACTAGTCGACAGTGATGCTAGGTCACACTATCCTCCCGACTAACCTCTAGCACGATCAAATGAACGAGCAATGAGAGATCAACAAGCTCTCTAGAATTATAAGGTTAGTCCCAAGTCCGATTCGGGTGCATGAAATCCCCCACCTTAAACACACTAGTCGACAGTGATGCTAGGTCACACTATCCTCCCGACTAACCTCTAGCACGATCAAATGAACGAGCAATGAGAGATCAACAAGCTCTCTAGAATTATAAGGTTAGTCCCAAGTCCGATTCGGGTGCATGAAATCCCCCACCTTAAACACACTAGTCGACAGTGATGCTAGGTCACACTATCCTCCCGACTAACCTCTAGCACGATCAAATGAACGAGCAATGAGAGATCAACAAGCTCTCTAGAATTATAAGGTTAGTCCCAAGTCCGATTCGGGTGCATGAAATCCCCCACCTTAGCATGAAGGGAACTATTTGCACCCAAAACAACAAAAAAACTAAATTGTTGGAGGGTAGGGACTTCTTTGAGCCAAGGGTCAAACTAAACTGAACAACTATGTCCATTCCCAATAGAATATCGATCTAGGGGCTACAACCATTCGAACATGCAGGATAGCTTTGTTATACATTGAATATTATATAGTCAAGAAAAAGAAAGTTTTGAAAAGTGCATTGCAAAATTGACATTCCTGTCAAATATTTCGCTTCCTGTAAATATTATAGAAAATAGATACCCATTAAATGCTCATGTTTAGTGTCTATTGACCATGTGTCATGCCCCAATTTTTCAAAGTGTTGTCCACATGTCTTGTAAATACTCATTCTTAGTGTTCATGTAATTCACCTTCTACTTACCAAATTACTTATAAATAGTAGCATTTGGTGGGTTTTGAAAGACATACATATGGAGCAAATTCCAAAAAGTTTGGAGAAAGTGGAGAAATCCATAATTTGTTATTTTATTTACTTTTGTTATTTATTTTATTTTATATATTTATAGATATTATGTTTAATTTATTTTAATATTTATTTATTTTCTTATTTATTTATTCCATATATTTATATTGCATTTATTTATTTATTTTAATATCATATTTTATTGACATTCGTGTTCTCGTAGTACTCCTCAAATTCACAACATGTTATCAACACGAGCTCTTATCGTTTTTCCTATTAAAGGTAGGTCCTAAAGGTATGTCGATTTTTCGCTCTTCGTTATAATTAATAAATTTAATGTTATTTTGCATATTTAATATCTTTTAATTTCTAATATAAATACAATATTTTATGATAGTGTTTCCATGTCAAAACTCACAAAATTAAAATTTACTGCCCTTGATATAAACGACAGTAATTATTTGTCATGGGTGCTTGATGCCGAAATCCACCTAAATGCTATGAATCTTGGAGAAACTATTAAAGAAGAAAATACAACATTCAAGTCAAAGCAAATGCTATGATTTTCCATCGTCATAATCTCCACGAGGGATTGAAAATGAAGTATCTTACAATAAGAGATTCTCGTATCTTATAGAAAAATTTAAAAGAGAGGTATGATCATAAAAAATACAGTTATTCTTCCTAAAGCTCGTTGTGAGTAGATGTACTTGAGGCTACAAGATTTCAAATTAGTAAGTGATTACAACTCCACATTATTTAAAATCAGTTCAAAACTGTTGTTATACAGAGAAAATTACTGATGCTGATATGTTAGAGAAAACATTTTTTACCTTTCATGTCTTGAATATGCTTCTACAGTAGTAATATCGAGAGAAGAGTTTTAAACAATATTCTGAACTAGTTTCATGTATTCTCATGGCCGAACAAAATAACGAGTTATTGATGAAAAATCATGAATCTCGACCAACCCTGTAGTGAGTGCTGTAAATTTTAATAATAATCGTGGTTGAGGTTGTGACCGTGGAAGAGGAAGAAATAATTATTATTTTCGTGGTGGTTGTTCTAATCATTTAGATTTCAAAAGGACCACACAAAATGATGATCATAAAGGAAAAACTCCACAAGATAAGAGTTCAAAAAGTGTTGAAAATAAATGCTTCTGATGCGGAATGACTAGCCATTGATCACGTACTTGTCGTACGTCAAAACACTTAGTTGATCTCTATGAAGCCGCCCTGAAGGAAAAAGAGAAAAATGTGGAAGCAAATTTTGCATACTAGGATAATGAAATATTTGACCCCATCTCATATGACAAATCTGGATGTGGCGGACTTTTTTTAATCTTTTGAAAAGGAAATCAGTAGAATTGATAGAACATCAAGTGTTTCATCTGACTTTAAAAAAATCTAGATTTAATGTATTTTTTTCCTCTTAATAGATGTTAACCTTTATATATTCCAAATGTTAATTTTGTTATTGTAATTATTTTTTTTTAATGAAGAAACCTGGATCATTTTCATACGTTGGATGACTAAAAAATGAGTAAAGAAGATTTATGTCTGGCAGATAGTGCAACTACATACACAATACTTACAAGTAAAAAAATATTTTCCAAACTGAAAATGTTGGATGCAAAAATCAATACGATATCAAGTTTTGCAAGCCTGATTGAAAGCTTTGGAAAAACAAATATTATTTTGCCTAGAGGAACAAAATTTACAATTGACAATGCAGTATTCTCTAGTCAATCAAAGAGAAATCTACGTAGTTTTAAAGATATACATTGCAATGGCTATCATATTAAGGTTGATAGTAAGAATAATGTGGAATATCTATATATCATATCCACTGTCTCAAACGAAAGATGTATACTGAAAGAGTTGCCTGCTTTATCTTCTGGATTATATTATACTCATATACGACTAATTAAAACATATGCAATAATGAACCTGAAGTTCATGAATTCAGACATATTTACAATTTAACATGACTGATTGGGTTATCCACGATCTATAATGATGAGGAGAATTATTAAGAATTCAGATGGTCATCCATTGAAAAGCCAGAAGATTCTTCAATCTAATAAATTATCATGTGATGCTTGCTCTCAAGGAAAATTGATAATTAGATCATCACCAGCTAAAGTGGGGATTGAATCACCTGGATTTTTAAATGAATTCATGGTGATATATGTGGACCTATTAACCCACCAAGTGGAGCCTTATAGATATTTTATGATATTAATAGATGCATCCGATAGATGGTTACACGTGTGCTTATTATCAAGTCGAAATCTTGCATTTGCAAGATTATTTGCTGAAATAATTAAGTTAAGGGCACAATTTCCTGATTATACAATTAAGACCATTCGTCTTGATAATGTTGGTGAATTTACATCCTAAGCTTTTGATAATTATTGTTTGTCAATTGGGATAAGTGTTGAACATCTTGTAGCTCATGTTCATCCACAAAATGGTTTAGTAGAATCATTTATAAAACGTTTGCAGTTAAATGCTAGACCATTACTTATGAGAGCTAAACTTCCTATATCTGTATGGGGACATGCTATTTTGCAAGCATCGTCACTTGTATGCATTAGGCTAGTAGCTTATCATAAGTACTCGCCATTATAATTAGCTTATGGCCATGAGCCAAATATTTCTCATTTAAGAATTTTTTGATGTGCAGTATACGTTCCAATTGTCCCACCAAAGCATACTAAGATGTGTCCTCAAAGGAGTTAGGAATATATGTTGGATATGATTCTCCATCAATTATTAAATATCTTGAACCCCTGATGGGTGATGTATTTACTACACGATTTACTGATTGTTATTTTAATGAGAGAAATTTTCCAACATTAGGGGGAAGGAATTAAGAAGTTAGAAAAAGAAATTATATGGAATGCATCATTATTGTCTCATTTAGATCTACGTACAGATCAATATGAATTTGAAGTTCAGAAGATAATTCATTTGCAAATTATAGCAAATCAGTTACCAGATGCATTTATAGATGCAAAGAAAGTAACTAAATCACATATACCAACTATAAATGTTCCATCAAAAATTGATATCGAAACACAACAAGTTGTCACTAATGAGTCTGAAATATACCAGAAGCGTGGTAGACCAGTGGATTCCAAAGATAAAAATCTTCGAAAAAGAAATAATTAATAGTCAAGAAGACTTAGTTGAAGATGTAAATATCCATAAAGAAATCCTTGGCATGACTAGTGAGGAAGGTGAAATACCTAAAGATAATAATGAGATTTCAATAAACTATGTCATGACAGGAAAAAGATAGAACCGAACTCATGTAGTTATTGACAACATTTTTGCATTTATATCTGAAAATGAGGATTCTGAACCAAAATCTGTTGAAGAATGTTGACTTAGAAAAGATTGTCTTGAGTGGAAAGAAGCAATCGAGGCCAGAATTAAACTCACTTTCAAAACGTCAGGTTTTTGAACCATTAGTCCGAACACTAGAAGATGTCAAACCTGTGGGATACAAATGGGTATTTGTGAGAAAAAGAAATGAAAATAATGTGGTCACAAGATATAAAGCAAGACTAGTTGCACAAGGTCTTTCACAAAGACCTGGTATTAATTATGAGGAGACGTATTCTTCGGTGGTGAATACAATTACATTAAGATATTTAATTGGTTTGACTGTGTATGAAAATTTGGACATGCATCTTATGGATGTGGTCACGATATATTTATATAGATCTCTTGATAATGATATTTATATAAGAATCCCAAGAGGATTTAAGGTACCTAAAACATATAAACAAATTCTCGGGAATTGTATTCTCTAAACTTATAGAGATCATTATATGAACTGAAACAATCAAAACGAATATGGTACAATCGCTTGAATGGATATTGTTGAAAGAAGGATATCAAAATAATCTAATATATCCATATGTTTTATAAAGAAATCATAGTCGAAATTTACTATTATAACTGTATATGTTGATGAATTAAATATAATTGGAACTTTTGAAGAGCTTTCAAATGCAATAGAATATCTTAAGAAAGAATTTGAGATGAAAGATCTCGGAGGAACAAAATTTTGTCCTGGCTTGCAAATTAAGCATTTAACAGATGAGATATTTGTTCATCAGTCAACTTATACAAAAAAAACTTTTGAAAACATTTTATATGGACAAAGCACATCCATTGAACATTCCGATGGAAGTTCGTTCATTAGATGTTAAGAAAGACATATTTCGACATCGAGATGATAATGAAAAACTTCTTGGTCCTAAAGTACTATATCTTAGTGCAATTGGTGCACTTATATATCTTGCTAATAATACAAGACCAAATATTGCATTGTCGGTAAATTTATTAGCAAGATATAGTTCTTCTCCAACTAAAAGACATCAAGACGTAATTAAGTATATACTCCGTTGTCTCCAAGGAATGATTGATATGAGTTTGTTTTATTCAAATAAATCTAATTTTGATCTAGTTTGTTATGCAGATTCTGGATATTTATTTGATCCACACAAAGCTAGATCTCAAACAGGTTATCTACTCACATGTGGAGGAACTGCTTATTGGGAATGTCCTAAAACTTTGCATAAATCAACAAAAGTTATTGATCAAGTTGATCCTTCAACAAAAGTTGTAAGTCTATCACATCCTTCTCATGAATTGAGAATGCCTCGACGTAGTGGGAGGGTTGTTCAACAGCCTGACCGCTACATGGGTTTAATAGAAACTCAAGTCGTCATACCTGATGATGGCTTCAGGTAATGGAAGATGTAGATAGAGACCAATGGATAAAAGCCATGGACCTAGAAATGAAGTCAATGTACTTCAATTTCGCCTGGGAACTTGTAGATCAACTAGATGGGGTGAAACCTATTGGTTGCAAGTGGATCTACAATAGAAAGAAAGACCAAACTGGTAAGGTGCTGGCCTATAAAGCTAGACTTGTGGCAAAAAGTTTTACCCAAAGAAAGGGGGTAGACTATGAAGAAACCTTCTCTCCTATTTCCATGATTAAATGTATTAGAATACTTTTATCTATTGCTGTTTTTTATGATTATGAAATATGACAAATGGATGTCAAAACAGCCTTTTTGAATGGTCATCTTGATGAAAGTATTTATATGTCTCAACTAGAAGGGTTTGTTGAACAAGGTCAAGAAAAATTTTGCAAGCTTAAAAGATCTATTTATGGGTTAAAACAAGTATCTCAATCCTGGAATATAATATTTGACACTGCGATCAAATCTTTTGGCTTTGAATAGAATGACAAACATTGTGTTTACAAGAAAATAGTCAACAAGATTGTAGCTTTCTAGGTACTTTATATTGACGATATCCTGCTTATTGGGAATGTGATAGGATTCCTTGATGACGTAAAGAGATGGCTAGCATCACAATTTCAAATGAAAATTTAGGAGATGCTCAGAATGTTCTTGGAATCCAAATTATTTGAAATAGCAAGAACAGAACGCTAGCGCTATCTCAAGCATCTTATATTGGCAAAATGTTGCCAAGATATAATATGAAAAATTTCAAAAGAGTATGTTGCCTTTTAGACACGAAATTTATTTGTCTAAGGAACCGTGTCTTAAGAACCTAAAGAAGTTGAGGAAATGAAAACAATTCCATATGCATAAGCAGTTGGAAGCTTGATGTACGCTATGTTGTGTACATGCCCAGACATATGATTTGCAGTCAGAATAGTTTGCAGGTTTCAATCCAACCCTGGATACAACCATTGGACTGCTGTTAAGAACATCCTCAGGTATCTATGGAGATCAAGGGACTGTATGCTCGTGTATAGTCTTAAGGATTTGATCCTTACAGGATACACTAATTCTGATTTTCAAACCGATGTAGATTCTAGGAAATCTACTTTGGGGTCAGTATTCATTATAAATGGAGGAGCTATAGTGTGGAGGAGCATCAAACGAGTTATATTGTTGGCTTAGAAAATTCCTAACAGATTTGAAAGTGGTTCCAAATATGCATCTGTCGATCACCCTGTATTGTGATAACAATAGAGCAATTGCTAACTCAAAGGAACCTAGAAGCCATAAACCCGGAAAACATATCGAGTGAAAGTACCATCTCATCAGGGAGATAGTACATTGAGGAGACGTGATAGTCACAAAAATAGCCTATGAAGATAATCTTGCTGATCCATTTCTGAAGGCCCTCACGGCTAAAATGTTAGAGGGTCACTTAGTCGACTGGGACTACGAGCTTCACAAATCTAGGGCAAGTGGAGAATGTCAAAGGTATATAGATGCCCTAGTTTATTGTACTTTCTCTCTTTCTCAACATTGTATATTTATATTTATTTGTAACTCACGGGGGTTTTAGTCTAAGTGGGAGATTGTTGAAAATGTCCTAAAACTCGTAGTTTGTATTTTAAACATATTCTATTTTGCAATAAAAGTATTATTGAGACTTCATTCAATAAAAATAGTATTGAAATTGCATTTCGTTATAAAATCCAATAAACAAATGCATGGCTATAGTATGAATACTTTAACTTTATATAGAGACATAAAAGAGGATCAAGTTTTAGTATACAACCAAAAAGGTCTATAAGTATGTGGATGAGATTGGGTGCCTCATCCTGTGGATACTATGGATGCGACCCACTTTGTATATTGATACAAACAATGTGATCCCAAAATCGTTCATGTAGAGACATCCGAGTGAGGTCATCCTATGCAAAAGACGTTTGCATAAGACCGGACCACGAAATAGTCACTTTTCTTTACAACAATCATTTACTATTAAAACTGACTATTTCAAATCGATGGCTTAAGGTAACTCGATCTTAATCCTGAGCTAACTATAAACTCCTATTTATTCGGGATTATCCTTTGATTTGCATAGGTGAGAGTAGTTGAAATCATCGGTTAATAAGCCTCCCATTTTGGGGATAAAACCAAATAGATAGTTGGGGACATAATCCTGCAAGATGGAATTCGTTCCTACCTATCTTAGAGTTAGCAAATAGATTGTTCTCTTAAATACTGATTCCTGGTCTTAAACAAAGGGCCCCACCCTCTTATGACAGAGAGGGATATGGTTTATTAGTTGGACTATAAACCAATTGTTGAATAGATGATCAATGGAGACTTAAGTAGTAAGATGTATTTATGGGGTAAAACGGTATTTTTTACCTGACTGCAAACACGAACGACCCGTGAAGAATCAACTTACTGATTGTGGTTAAATCAAGTGGACAGAAATATATCTATAATGAGGAGAGTGCAACTACTGAGCTATAGTGGTATGTCTCAGTAGTTAATGAATATTTGATTAATTCGGTTTAAAGAGTTTAGCAAATTAATCTCAAATCGTTGGTGCTCAGGATCTGTAGGTCCATAAGATCCCTCTACTAGCTCGTAAAAGATTAAACCTTGGGTCAGAATCTTGAGTGAATTTGAAATGTTCAAATTCAATTTAGTGTTTAGATAATTATATTGGATATAATTAACGTTTAAATTTATTGAAATTAGACGAATTTAGAAAGTTTAATATATTTAAATAATGATTTAAATATTGATTATATGAATAAAATTGATGTTCGAATTAGGGGTGTTTTATTAATTTAATATTTGATATTAAATTATCATTTAATTAATTAATTAAATTCAATTCAATTTTAAGAGAAATTCAGATTTCAAAAATTGAGTTTTAATTATATTTAATTTAAAGTTAAATTAAATACAAATAAAATTAGAAAATAGTTATGTTAGTGGATTTATCCTAAATTCTCTCATAGTGGATTTTTCCTTAAATTAATACCTAGTCCACTCATATAATGTTATTTGAAGTGTTAAATGGCTGATTGAATGAGTGCTTGCATGGGTAAGTTAAATATATACTTCAATTTGATCAGTTTGATGGACATGCATTTTGAATTTTGAGAAAGAAAATTCTGCTAAAAAATTTTCTTTCAAACCCTCTCCAAACCACTAAAAATTCACTCTCGATTCATAGTTCCACCACTCAATCCAAGGATGAGAATAGTAGAGAAGATACTCTTGGTGTTTACTGAAGAAATTGAAGGTGAATTTCGTGGAACTTACAAAGATTAAGTGGATATCTAGAAGGTTGTAAAAGTTGAAACCCTATTGTTAAAGAAACTATGAGTTTGCAGGCTTGTTACTCAAATTAATGTAATTAAAGTGCTTAATGATTTTGCGAGCTTCCATATTTTGCATGTTTACTGTTTCACTGTTATATCATGGCGATCGATGAAACAGACCATAATAGCCATTTCCTCAAATCATGCTAAAATTCTTGCAATTCACAAGGCTAGTCGAGAATGTGTATGGCTAAGATCAAGGACTCAACATATTCGTGGAAATGTGGGTTGTCTTCTAGTAAAAATATTCCAACAATATTATATGAATACAACACATCATGTATATCCCAAATCAAAGGAGGATATATTAAAGGAGATAGAACAAAAGATATTTCACCAAAGCTTTTCTACGCTCGTGATCTGGAAAAAAATGGTGACATCACTATACAACATATTTTTTTAAAGGATAATCTGGGGACTTATTTACAATGTCATTACTTGCAACAACTTTTGAAAAACTGGTACACAACATTGGAATGCGACGACTCAGAGATCTCAAATGATGTTTCCATGAGGGGGAGTAAATATGCTGTATTCTTTTTAAGTGTATTAAATTATATGAAATATGTTCTATTTTTCCTTCACTAGGATTTTTTCTCAATGGGTTTTTTCCTAGTAAGGTTTTAACGAGCCATATTTCATATATATATATATAATAGGCATCTAAGGTGGAGTATTATAACTATTATAGAAAACAGATGCCCATTAAATGCTAATGCTTAGTGTCCATTGACCATATGTTATGCCTAATGGAATCTTGACTATACATGCCTAAAGGAATCAAATATAACATATAGCCTAGAGTTTTATACTGCATCAAATACAACATAAACTATAGTTTTTATTCTATCTCAACCATACATGGCATTTAATATAAATCATATTTATATTAAATCCACTTTTATGAATCTCATTCATATAAATGATATTTGGATCATATCCAAATATTTTATTCCTCTAAATATAAATCAAGTTTATATTCAATTATATGAATCTCATTCATATAATTGGTATTTGAATCATATTCAAATTTCTCTCATAATATATCAAATGCATTATAATTAATTATATCATATATAATTAATTCCCTCAATTAATTTGAACACTTCAAATTAATCCAAAGATTAAATCCCTGTTGAGCTATAGTGAAGACCTTATGGACCTATAGATTGAAGCTCCAATGGTATTCGGATAATTAATTAAACTCTTTAATTAAATTACCCAACATCTGTTAACTGTCGATCACCCACTAAAGACTTGTAGTTGCACTCTTCGAACTATAGATAAGTTTCTGTGTCCATTGGATATAACCAATCAACAACGCGATGACCCTTCAGAAATTGCTCATAAGTAAAGCTGGGCTAAAATACTGTTTTTCCCCTATAATTACATCTAACTCTTTAAGTACCACTGATTCCTCTAATGAACAATAAGTCATAGTCCTACTATGATCAAGCCTTTTCGGGCTAGGAGAGGGTGTGGCCACTATGTTCAAGACTCGGAATCAGCCGTAAGGGAGCAATTTATCTACTTGCCCCTACATCGAGGAAGGAGTGAATTCCGTCTTGCGTACCTGAGTTCTCAGCTCCCTAGTCAAACGAATCCCCAAAATGGTAGGCTTGTTGAGTTGGCAATCTGGCCACTCTCACCCATACAAATCAAAGGATCGCCTTCATGAGCAGGAGTTCACAACTCACTCAAGATTCAAGTCATGTCACCTATGGTCATCCTAGTGAAATATAAGTCTATATTATTAACTGTGTGAGGGCGGTCCTTTGATTAGTATGAGTGAGAGTGGCCAGATTGCCAACTCAACATGGCTACCTTTTTAGGGACTTGTCTGATCTGGGAGCTGGGAACTCAATCTAGAAGATGAAATTCACTCATTTCCCGAAGAAAGGATAAGTAGAGAGATTGCTCCCTTAAGAGCTAATTCCGAGGCTTAAACATAGTGGCCATAACTTCTCTTTGGATGAGAAGATCAGTCATAGTAGGACTATGACTTATGTTCAATAGAGGAATCAGTGGTACTTAAGGAGACAAATGTAACTACAGGGGCATAACGGTTATTGGACCAGCTGTACTTACGAGCGATATGTGAAGGGTTGTCGCACTGCTCATTGACTAAGATGTACACATAATATATCTGTGGTAAGGAGAGTACAACTGTCGGTCTTTAGTGGAGTGTCTGGCAGTTAATGGATGGTGGATCCCGTGACTAAAGAGTTTAGTCAGTTATTCACGTACCGTTGAAGCTTCAAGCTACATGTCCATGAAGTCCCCTTGGTAGCATAATGGATTCAGTTGAGGATCAGTTCTTCGTGTTGATTTGAAATGTTCAAATTGACAAGAGGTATTTTGATTATATATGCTATAATCGGTATGATGTATGAGATACATCTAGTGGAGGATTAATGTAAAATAGATTTACATTAAGTACCATGGAATAGAAAAAGAACTATGATTTATATGTTTATGAGATGAAATATTAAAACTATAGGTTATAAATATAGTACGATAAGTTGGTTATCATTTGTATTTATAATAATATTAATTATTGAATAATTAATTCTTTTTTTAATAACCAAGTGAGTGGTTGGTTATTGGATTCATGGTAACTGTGAGTTTAAAAGAAAAGTGGTTTCCTATTTTGAAAAGAAGTTTTTACAAACGCTAAAATTTTTTTTGAGTTTTTTCTCTCGGTGCAAAGAAACTCACGGTGGTCGTCAAGTAAATATAGATTTACTAAACGACGGCTGAGCGAGCTAAATGATCGTGCAGTGGCGAGCTAAACGATCGTGCAACATTTATTAAATGATCGCATAGCTTTTGCTAGACGATCGCTTAGCTTTATCTAAACGATTGGGCATCGATATATACGATAGGTCTCCGCCATCTCCCACTTGCCTAGTCATGTACACGATTGTTGTTTCCTCCATTTGTCTGCCTCATACCAAGTCTAAATTGAGCCCACCCTCTGGATTCTCACGCCGAGAATACCAAGGTAACCGTGTTGGTGGTGTCAGACTCAACTCGACACCGTCGAGGATTTCTGGAGGTCGTTCATGGTGCTATGGAGGTCGTTTGTGTTGTTGAGGAGTTCGTGATCGAGGCGATCGTTGAGGACGAGCGCAAAGTGTTCGTGTTGTGTTGCGATTGTGTAGATCGACCATTCGAGGTTACTGATTGTTCAAACAGTCGTGCAACGAAGCGTGGAGACGCATCTTCATATGTGCGTCGAGTTTGCTTTCTGTGCATTGTAGTTTTTCATGCTGCAATTTCTCTGTATGAATTGTATAACCGCTTGTTTGAAGTCGACTGTAAATATATGTTCATTCATGATTGCTATTTGGAATAGTCTTGTTCCGCTGCTCATGGAAATCTCACTTCCGATTTCCTTCAATTGGTATCAGAGTCAGGTTCTCTGATATTCCAAATTATAGATCTGAATTGAACGCTTTTTTCAGTCGCGGTGGATTTTTGCATTTGTGGTTAACCATTTTCTGTATTTTTGGTTGCGTTGATGAACGTTTCGGATTTAAATTGCCTTTTTGTTAAAGCTTTCGGTATTACAAAGTGTTAATTGTAAGGGCCCCTGTGTTTTTGGACAAAATTAACTTTTCAATCGAGTTTTTAATTAGAAAAGTTCAAGTTCGTCGAGTCAGTCGTGATGAAGCTTCGGCACATGGTGATGCAGTTCTCAACGAAGAAAAAGACCAAGCGTTGGTCGGATCGTGTAGCCTCAGGTAAACAATCGTCGGGATTTTACTAAATGATTGTTTATTAGTTTTTGCTTGACGATCGTGTAGTATTTTCTAATTGATCGTTTGGCTAACGCTAAGCGATGGGATAAATCGTTTACCATATCACGTAGCATTGGTTGCGCGATTGCGTAGGTGCTGGAGGTAGACTATCGTAGTGGGAGCATGCGATGCTCGTCGTTTAGTAGAAGGTGCGTGCTAAACGATCGTGTAGTTAGCAAGCTTCATCACTTAGTTACTACCTATGCGATCGCACGTATGCGATACAGAGGCACTCGCTAAGCGATCGATTAGGCAATGGTGCTTCGCGGTATCGTAGTCGCTTAGACGATCGCCTAATGTGGGCGTTGTATGAAGCGCGCTAAGCGATCATGTACTTTAAGCTTCATCACTTAGTTAAGATACACGATCGTATAGTAATAGCTAAACGATCGTTTGGATTTTTCTAGACGATCATATAGTAAATGCTAAACGATCGTTTAACTCTGGAAGCGCTGGTAAGCGATAGGGCAAAGCGTTTGTTTTATCGTGTAGACGATCGCGGGGTACTTAGTACACGATGGTTAGAGAAGCGATGCTTTGCCCGAGTGGTTCAAGACCCGATTCGCCTGTTTGAACCAGAGACTCCTTGTCTTTGTAATAGTTAGCTTTTCTTTTGTGTTTTTTAAGGCAATTTCACCTGGTTCATCAACTTTTATTGCTTATACATGCAATATATGATATTTATATGCCAAAGTGTTTGTCATATAGTTAAAAACACACCTTAGGTTGTGCAATTATTCATGCATCATGTATTATAAATGTTATAATCTAGCATGAAGAAATTACTTGAAAGCATGCGCATGCATCATGAAATATAAGAGTTATATTTTGCATGCATTGAGCATTATCATGCATCATCCTTTTATTATAAATGTTATAGTCTAAGGGTGAATGGAAGCATGTTTTGCTTATTTCATTGCTGTTTTGTATAAGTGTTATATAAAAGAAGTAGCAATGAATGAACAATGTATTCAACATGACACTTAGACTGTTTATAATTGTTCTGAATGCCTTGCATGTGTTAGCTTAGCATTGTGGTTTTTTCCGTTTATAAGTGTTATAAAGGAAATTAGACCTAAAATCAATAATTCACAGTTGCATGTGAACTTAGGGTGAACTTAAGTTTTTTAAAAGGGTTTTAAAATTGGATTGAGATAGATCTAAGTTCAAATGGTTCTAAAGAGTTTAGTAACCTAGATTAATCTTTTAAAATCGGTTTAATAGAATTAAATTGGTTGAAATAAAAGATTAAATTTGTTGTAAACCTATCTATAAGGAACCTTTTCTCTAAAGGTTCTGTCTAGGCTGGGGTTCTTAAGTTGATAGAAATGTAACACCCCTACCTGGGAACTTACCTGGAAATGTGAATTAGATAGATTTTCAATAAGCATGCGACGATTATGATTAATGGATGATGATCAAAAGAGTCCGTATCAGATATGTTTATAAAATCACTCAGTCGGAGGAAGAGGCGTATCAGATATGTTTATGATTCCACTCATGTTTCTCCCTGTATGTTCACGCTGTGAGATTCATGCTTGACCTCGTGGTGCCCAGGATGCATCCCCCTTCGGATGGTGTTTGCATGAGAAGATATCAAGGTGGACGGAAAAGGTATTTATAGTAAGTGGGTGAAAGGTGTGTGTCAACACGTCCTATGGTCTCTGTCATTGGTTCACACCGTGAGATCATTTTGTACGCCCTCGTGTCGCCTACGGAGCGTTCCTCTTCGGATGGGTTTTGTGCAGTTGGTCAATATCAAGGTGAACTCTAGAAATGGATAAGGTCGCTTTAGGTTTTGCCCCAATCAGATTTTTTCCCTTCTGATTGACCTTTTGGGATGGACCTCTAGGGCTTAAAATGGCAGGTCAGACTTATGGGAGATTGTTAAGTAAGTTAATGATCTCTTGGCCAAATCAATGATGGCTAGTCGTTATAGAAGCAAGAGTTGTTCTGGATTAATGACTGGTTGAAAACTTCTCAATTCAGAGGAGGGATAACTGACCTCCCTTTGGCAGCTTTTGTCCTAAACCTTTGAAGCGTCATTGTGAAACTATATGTCACACGGGGTTCATGTTAGTTTTGCTAAGACCTTATTGGATATTGTTTTGTTTTACAATGGGTATTTGCTAAAAAATTAACGTAGGTCAATGTGTTTTTCCTTTCAGAAACTCGTTAGTATTTCCATCTAAAGCTTTTAATAATGACCGATTATTTATAGTGGAAAGAATCGTATGAAACGACCTCCATCCCACTACTCTCCAAAAGAGGAGAAAGAACTGTAAATACGATTTATTGGTCTTGGAAACATGTCTGGTAGAGAATGATGATTCTTCCTGGATCCTAGATTCAGGTGGTACCAATCATGTTAGTTCCTCTTACCAAGGATTTAGTTCCTGGCAAACGTTGCCATAGAGAGAGATGACTCTTCGAATCGTTACTGGTGAGGTCATTTCAGCTGTTGCTGTAGGCAGGCTGAAGTTATTTTTTGACAAGAAACGTTATCTGTTACTGGATAATGTTTTTGTAGTTCCTCATATTAAGAGGAACTTAATCTCAGTTTCTTATTTCATTGAACAAGGCTATACCATCTCCTTTTTGAGAATAAAGTGTTTATTTTCAAGAATGGAATGAATATTGATTTTGGTTCAATGGAAAATAACTTATATGTATTAAGGCCGTTAGTCATAAAAGCCTTGTTTAACACTGAAATGTTCAGTATGACAACAACAGCTAAAAGACCAAAGGTTTCTCCAAAGGAAAATGCCCATCTTTGGCATCTCAGGTTAGGTCACATCAACCTCAATAGGATTGAGAAGTTGGTGCAAAGTAGACTTCTAAAGAGTTTAGAAGAAAACTTCTTGCTGGTATGTGAATCATGCCTCGAAGGCAAGATGACCAAACGACCTTTTACTGGAAAAGGTTGCAGAGCTAAGGAAGTCTTTGAGCTTGTACATTCAAACCTCTGTTGTCCGATGAATGTTAGAGCTCGAGGTGGGTATGAATATTTCATCTTTTTCATAGATGATTATTTAAGGTTTGGGTATCTCTTCCTAATGCAACGTAAGTCTGAAGCCCTTGACAAGTTCAAGGAGTATAAGGCTGAAGTTAAAAACTTGTTAGGTAAGAAGATAAAAACACTATGATTTGATCGTGTTAGATAGTATGTGGACCTCCAATTCCAGAACTATATCATAGAACATGGGATTGTGTCCCAACTCTCGACCCCTGGTACACCTCAGCAGAATGGTGTATCAGAAAGGAGAAACAGAACCTTGTTGGACATGGTTCGGTCTATGATGAGTTACGCTCATCTTTCAGACTCGATTTGGGGTTATGCAGTGCAGATTACATGTTATATCCTGAACAACATTCGCTCGAAAAGTGTTTCTGGAACATCTTTTGAGTTATGAAGAGGTCGTAAAGGTAGTTTACGCCACTTCAGAATTTGGGGCTGTCCGGCATATGTGCTAGCGATTAACCCAAAGAAATTGGAACCATGTTCGAAGGTTGTCCTCTTTGTAGGCTACCCCAAGGAAACGAGAGGTGGATACTTCTATGATCCAAGTGAGAACAAAGTGTTTGTTTCCATTAATGCTATCTTCTTATAAGAAGGTCACATGAAGGATCATAAGCCATGAAGTAAACTCGTTTTACATGAGATCTTAAGTGAGACTGAGACTTCTGAGGGTTTAACAAGAGTTATTGAACAGGCCGAAAGATCAACAAGAGTTGTTAAGGTCGGAACGTTTAGTCAACCGGCTCAAGAGTTGAGACTGCCTCAACGTAGTGGGAGGGATATGAACCCACCGGATCGCTACATGGGTATGACTGAAGCCCAACACATCATTACGAATGATGGGGTCGAGGATCCATTATCTTTTAAGAAAGCAATGGAGGATGTTGACAAAGATGAATGGGTTAAGGCCATGAACCAGGAAGTGGAGTCTATGTACATCAATAACGTCTGGGAGCTTGTTGATCCACCTGATGGGGTAAGACCTATTGGGTGTAAGTGGATCTTTAAGCGAAAGAGAGGTGTAGATGGAAAGATGCAAACCTTTAAGGCTAGACTCGTGGCAAAGGGTTATACCCAGGTTGAGGGAGTTGACTATGAGGAAACTTTCTCATCTGTTGTCATGCTGAAGTCTATCAAGATTCTCCTGTCTATAGCCACATTTTATGATTATGAAATATGGAAAATGGACGTTAGACTGCCTTTCTTAATGGTAATCTTGAGAAGACCATCTATATGACTCAACCAGAGGGGTTTATAGTTCTAGATCAAGAGCAAAGAGTTTGCAAGCTTAATAGGTCCATTTATGGGCTGAAACAAGCATCTAGATCTTGGAACATCAGATTTGACACTACTGTTAAGTCGTTTGGCTTTGACCAGAATGCTGATGAGCCTTGTGTTTACAAGAAGATCATCAACAACTCAGTAGCTTTCCTGGTACTGTATGTGGATGATATCCTACTCATTGGGAATGATGTAGGGTATTTAACTGACATTAAGGAGTGGCTAGCTGCCCAGTTCCAAATGAAAGATTAGGGTGAGGCACAATATGTTCTTGGGATCCAGATTATTTGGGATCGCAAGAACAAACGGTTAGCCCTGTCTCAGGCATCGTACATTGATCAAATGTTGATCAGGTACAGGATGCAAGATTCTAAGAGGGGTTTGTTACCCTTCAGGCATGAAATCGTTCTGTCTAAGGATCAATGTCCTAAGACACCTCAAGAAGTTGAGGAGATGAGACGGATTCCCTATGCTTCTGTTGTAGGAAGCTTGATGTATGCAATGTTGTGTACTCGACCTGACATTTGCTATGCAGTAGGGATTGTCAGTCGGTATCAGTCCATAAGATTTGATCACTGGACGGCGGTCAAGATGATCTTCAAGTATCTTTGGAGAACGAGGGACTACATGCTTGTGTACGGAGATAAGGATCTGATCCTTACAGAATACACGAACTCTAAATTTCAGACTGATCGAGATTCTCGCAAATCGACATCGAGGTCAATGTTTACTCTGAATGG
Source organism: Benincasa hispida (assembly GCF_027475165.1). Taxonomy (NCBI): domain Eukaryota; kingdom Viridiplantae; phylum Streptophyta; class Magnoliopsida; order Cucurbitales; family Cucurbitaceae; genus Benincasa; species Benincasa hispida. Next base: position 14,021,235 of record NC_143483.1, read on the forward strand.
AGGGGCTGTAGTTTGGCGAAGCATCAAGCAAGGATGCATCGCGAACACCACTATGGAAGCCGAATACGTAGCGGCTTGTGAAGTAGCTAAAGAGGCTGTTTGGCTGAGGAAGTTCCTTTCAGATTTGGAAGTTGTTCCAAATATGGATTTGCCTATCACTCTTTATTGTGATAATAGCGGGGCTGTGGCAAATTCGAAGGAGCCTCGGAGTCATCGTCGGGGTAAGCACATAGAACGGAAATATCACCTGATCAGAAGATTGTGCATCGCGGTGATGTGATAGTCACGAAGATTGCATCGGAGCAAAAATTTGTTGATCCCTTTACAAAGGCCCTCACGGCTACAGTGTTCGAGGGTCATCTGGAGAGTCTGGGTCTGCAGGACATGCGACATCTTGTCTAGGGCAAGTGGGAGATGATACTGGGGTATGCCCTAGTTTATTGTATATTGTACATTTTTATATTATATTGTACATTAGTCTCCTGAGTCATTAGGACAAGTGGAAGATTGTTGGGATTAGTGTCCTAATTCTCCTGGAGTCTCATTGTTTTGTAAAGATACACATTGTTCAATGAATAAAATAAGTGTTATTTAATTCTAGCATTTACTCATATCCAATAAACAAAGCTCCTTGGTTATCTTATGTGAACTTAAACATATATATTTGATATACAAGTGGATCATGCCTTAAGTGATAACCTAAATAGGTTTGTAGTATAAGGATTAAGGTGGGATACCTGATCCTAGTGACACTATGGATACGACCCGCTTTGTAGAGGTTCGCAAGTGTTGTAAATTACTACAGATGGTTGATCCTGACCATTCATGTGGAGATGTGTGAGCAGGGGTGTCCTATACAAAGAGTTTCTATAAGACCTGGACCATGAGATGACTAGACTCTACCGTTGGTACTAGAGACTTGCATCTCACCTAAACGACCATAGGTGACACGAGCTCAATTCTGAGTGTTTTGGGAACTCTTACCTTTGAGGGCAGTCCTTTAATTAGTATGGGTGAGAGTGGCCAGATTGCCAACTCAACATGGCTAACTTTTTGGGGATTTGTCTGATCTGGGAGCTGGGAACTCAATCCACAAGATGGAATTCTCTTTTTTCCCGAAGCAAGGATAAGTACAGAGATTGCTCCCTTAAGGGCTGATTCCAGGGCTTGAACATAGTGGCCACAACTTCTCTTTGGAAGAGAAGACTCAGTCATAGTAGAACTATAACTTATGTTCATTAGAGCGATCAGTGGTACTTAAGGAGACAGATGTAACTACAGGGGCGTAACGGTTATTGGCCCAGCTGTACTTACGAGCGATCTGTGAAGGGTTGTCGCACTGCTCATTGGTTAAGATGGATAATATATCTGTGGTAAGAAGAGTTCAGCTGTCGGTCTTTAGTGGAGTTCCTGGCAATTAATGGATGGTGGATCCCGTGACTAAAGAGTTTAGTCATTTATTCACATACCGTTAGAGCTTTGAGCTAGAGGTCCATGAGGTCCCCTTGGTAGCTCAATGGATTCAGTTGAGGATTAGTTTTTTGTGTTGATTTGAAATGTTCAAATTAACAAGAGGTATTTTGATTATATATGATATAATCAGTATGATGTATGAGATACATCTAGTGGAGGATTGATGTAAATGAGATTTACATTAAGTACCATGGAATAGAAAAAGAACTATGGTTTATATGTTTCATGAGATGAAATATTAAAACTATAGGTTATAAATATAGTAGGATAAATTGGTTATAATTTATATTTTATAATAATATTAATTATTGGATAATTAATTCTTTTTTCTAATAACCAAGTGAGTGGGTGGTTATTGGATTCCTGGTAACCGTGAGTTTAAAAGGAAAGTGGTTTTCCTATTTTGAAAAGAAGTTTTTCAAAAGCTAAAAAGTTTTTTGAGTTTTTTCTCTCGACGCAAAGAAACTCACTGTGGTCGTCAAGTAAATATAGATTTATTAAACGATGGCTGGTCGAGCTAAACGATTGTGCAACATTTACTAAACAATCGCATAGTTTTGCTAGATGATCGCTGGCCCTAAGTAAACGATCGTGTACAGCCTGTAGGCGACAGACCGAGCTAAACGATGAGCAAAACGATCACATAGCTTTTGCTAGATAATTGCTTAGCTTTATCTAAACGATTGGGCATCGATCTATATGATAGGTCTCCGCCATCTCTCACTTGCCCAGTCGTGTACACGATCGGTATTTCCTCCATTCGTTTGCCTCATACCAAGTTCGAACAGAGCCCACCCTTTGGATTCTCACACCAAGAATACCAAGGTAGCCTTATTGGTGGTGTTAGACTCAACTCGACATCGTCGAGGTTTTCTGAAGGTCGTTCGTGGTGCTGTGGAGGTCATTCGTGTTGCTGAGGAGTTCGTGACCAAGGCGATCATTGAGGATGAGCGCGAAGTGTTCGTGCTATGTTGTGATCGTGTAGATTAAGCATTTGAGGTTGCTGACTGTTCGAGCGGTCACGCAACGGAGCGTGGAGACGCATCTTCATACGTGCGTAGAGATTGCTTTCTGTGCATTGTAGTTTTTCATGCTGCAATTTCTTTATATGAATTGTATAACGCTTATTTGAAGTTGACTGTAAATATATGTTCATTCATGATTGTAATTTAGAATAGTCTTGTTCCGCTGCTCATGATTAGAATTTAATTATTGACGTTGGAAATTATTTATGTTGGAAATTGATGGCAAGAATTAATTCCATCATGGAAAGGGAGGGAATTTAAAGAAATAATGTAGATTAAGGAAAGAGTAAAATAAAATAAAATATACTATTTTATTTTATTTTATTCAATTCTCTCATTTTCTTTTCCTTTCTTTTTTCTTTTTCTTCCCCTTTCCTTTCCCCTCAACTTTCACGTGCAGCCGCCCCTGTCTCTGTCTCTTCTTTCCGCAAGGCCCAACCTTAGAGTATGGCACCGTCGACCAATCATCCCATTCACATCCAGCCGTTTTCGAAGCCGCACTGACCTTCATGTGTGAACGAGCCGATCGATGCCACGACTTCTAGTCGAAGACCTGCCGCCACCCTCGCCGCCCCAACCTCAGGCGCTTAGCGTCCCCTGTCGGTTCGCTCGCGTCTTCAGCCTTGAAGCTGGTCGGTTTGGTTGCGCTAGATCCGTTTAATCGTTCTCGATTGACGTCACGTCAGATTCTACCAGCCTTGAAGCTGACCATTCGTACGCCAGATCAGCCGCGCACCCATCCGCTCTAGTGTGTTGCTCGTTCAGCCATGTGTAGTTTGTCCAGCCAACGCCAGATCATTTCGTCCGTTCCGTCCATGCCCTTTGTTCACCGTGTGCCACCGCCGCCGTCGTTGGGTTTCGCCTGATCTGGTAGTTTTGGGTGAGTCAGTATTCTTTAGTTTTTCAGTTAAATCTCTTAGCCATGGTGTCGTGGTTTAATCGTTGATATGCTTCGTTTGGATTTAAAGTGGGATTGTAGGAGAAGCTTGAAAGCTAAAAGGGTGTTGTTAAAGAGGGTTGGAAGTGGTTTCGTTAATTTGTTGGTAAGATTGTTTGGTTCATGACAATTCGAGGTGTTGGAATTAGGCCTAGGTACTAATGGTAAAGCTTGGTTGTGTTCTTAATTTAGTGTCGTTACTTGGAGTTGTTGATTTCGTTTGGTAGTTTGATTTTATCTGTGGATTTTCGACTGAGGTAAGTAATCTTACTACTGGAACTGCCCACGGGCCAGACACTAGATGTATACTAGCATGACAGATTGATATTATGACAGAATGATAGCATGATAAACTGATAGTATAGTATAACCGATGTATGTGCTTGTATGAGGATCTGAAAGATTTATTTGTGCACATAGATACTTGAATGCTAGCATGAAATGATATTTGATTCCATGAGGTTGTATTTGATCTGAGGATATTAAGGCATATATTTATGTCGTAGAACCATGATATTGAGGTATATATGTATGTTATAGAACCAAGTTATGATACTTGTGATGTTGAGATTGTGATAGTGTCCTCACTGATTAGTTAGATGGTCACTAGATGTTGTGTTTCCTTCGAGATTCACTAGAGGTGGTGTTATCCTTTGGGATTCACCAGAGGTTGTGTTTCCTTCGGGATTCATCAGAGGTTGTGTTTCTTTCGAGATTCACCAAAGGTTGTGTTTTCTTCGGGATTCACTAGAGGTGGTACTTTCCTTCGAGATTCACTAGAGGTTGTTGGTCCTATGGGACTTACTAGAGGTAGTGAGCATACTTAACAACAGTAGGATAAAAATCAGTTTTTCATATATGTATATGTCCCATGAGGACTAGAGAAGTTTATATGTTCCACTAGAGGTAGGCATCTAGAGGACATAGATGCCTAGCCTGACCCCAGTAGTGGGGTTACTTACTGAGTATTTTATACTCATCCTTTCTCATGTTGTTGTTTCAGGTAAAGGTAGAGATGCACCGACAATTGATAAGCAGAATCCGTGATCGAGCCACTGGAACCAGTTTTATGCTTCTGCTCATGATATTTAGATTTCTTTTCATGCTTTTCACCTTTCAGTTTTAATGTTTGAAACTTACTGATAAGATTTGTTTTTTGACCTATTTATTATTATTTATGATTTATGGATACCTTATCGTTTGTTTTTAAATGTTTGAATTTAATGGAGGTCTCTTGAGTTTACCTTATTTATTTAGCATTTATTTCACTATAAAAGGGTGCCGTTTTAAGTTCCATGCATGCATATGTTTAGTAACAGCCTAGCTTGAGTCCCAGGGGATTGGGTCGTTAAATATTTTACCTAAGTTTGCATGCAACTCTTGGTTATTGATTTTAATTTCTAATTTCATTTATTTATAACTCTTATAAAGTAAATGAAACAAATTAAAACCGACATTGACATACTTTATAAAATTATAACGTTTATAAGATTACCTAAAGTACTGTCATGCATCATGCAATTTTCATTCATTACTAATATATAATATTTATATAACTAAGTAATGAACCATGCCATAGCATACATTCCATACAACCATTCAATCTTATATTATAACATTTATAATATAAATGATGCATAGATATGCTATAATGCATGCATACATATACTATAACTCTTATATTATATGATGCATGAGCATGCTTTATGTAATTTAAATCTGTATACAAGTATATTATAATACTTATGATATAAAATGATGCATGAAAATAAATGCATAACCTATGGTCGGTTTTAAAACTATATGGTATAAATTATGATATATAACGAAAACATACACCACATGTATATTTATACTAAAAGTTGATGGATCGGGATAGAAACTCTCCAAAACAAGAAAAACTAAGGCTAACTATTACAAATATGAGTTCATCAGTTGGGAAAAAGTGAATCGAGTCTTGAACTGCTTGCCTCGAATCACTCCACAAAGAACCCTTGCAGCTGATCGTATAGTAAACGCCTAATTGTCGAGCAGCGAGGCATCGAGTACATACGATCGTTTATATGCGATCACGTAGCTTATGACTATGCGATGAGCATGAAAGTCTACGCGATCATGTAGTAAACATCCATGGGTCGAGTATTATATACCATGTAATCGTGTAACTAATGACTATACGACGAGCATGATAGTCTACACGACCGTGCGGCACGTAGGGATGCGTCGAGTATCATATACTACGCAATCATCTTCCAAATGAGCGCCTACGTGATCATGCAGCCAACACAACATGATCGTGTCACAAACCCTACACGACCACATAACATTAGCTATGCGATCGTTTAGAAAATGCTACACGATCGTGTAGTAAACTCTACATGATCGCATAACAAAAGCTAAATGATCATTTAGCTCTAGCTACACGATGCAGTAACCTCATACCTTCGTTTCGTCTTCTCCATTGAAACACATTACAACCTTTCTTCTTTGAAGCTTCATGAGCGACTCAAAACTTAATAAATAAAGACTCGATTGCAAATTATTGCCCAAAAATGCAGGGGCCCTTACAAATTAACTTTGTAAAAATAAAGAAAGCCTTAAAACGAGAATTCTATCTCGAAACATCCATCAACAATTCATCCACAAACATTTATCACATAAACGGAATGTAGATTAAAACCCACAAATACTGTAAACGAATTCAATACAATAATGGATTTTGGAATGAGAAACCAACAACCTGGCTCTGATACCAATTGAAGAAATCTCGACATGAGGAGATCCTTGAGCGGAAGCAGATTGTCCAAATTTCATTAATTATTGAATACAAAATTTACAGTAAACACACACAAAGATGTGCATTAAAGGTTAAATTACAACATGCTATTAGATAGAAAAATAGGTTTAAAAAAACCTCACCTTTGGAGCTCACCTTTGGAGAACCTTTCTTCAAGTAATCCCTCGTACTAGTCACGAGCAAAACTCATTCTTCATGGATCTCCTTCTTGAAGCACAGACACTACCAGTCGAGAACCCTTTGTATTCTCTTTTGGGATTCAAAGACTCAAGCATGAGTTGTGGGCTTTACTTAAGTCTTAGGAAGAGGGAAGGAGATGGAGAGGATGAGAGGGAAGATTTCTCCAGAGAACCTTTCTCTTGTAGATTGTGAATCGAATAAAGAAGATGATCCCTTCAACTTCTTTTATCACTTGTTAGTTATTGAGAGAATAAGGGGAGGGAGTTATAACTCCCCTTTTATTAATTTCAAATAAATTAATAAAATAAAATATATAATAACTACTTTATTTTATATATATACACACTATATGTTATATCAAATATAACATATAGACTCTAGTTTTATATTGCCTCAAATACAATACTATAGTTTTTATTCTCTCTCAACTATATATGGCATTTAATATAAATCACATTTATATTAAATCCACTTATATGAATCTCATTCATATAAATGATATTTGGATCATATCCGAATATTTTATTCCTCTCAATATAAATTATATTTATATTTAATTACATGAATCTCATTCATATAATTGGTATTTGAATCATATTCAAATTTCTCTCATAATGTATCAAATACATTATAATTAATTATATCATATATAATTAATTCCCTCAATTAATTTGAACACTTCAAATTAATCCAAAGATTAAATCCCTATTGAGCTACAGTAGGGACCTTATGGACCTGTAGATTGAAGTTCCAACGGTACTCAGATAATTAATTAAACTCTTTAAATAAATTACCTAACATCCATTAACTACCGGTCAGTCCATTAAGACCGACAGCTGCACTATTTGCACTATAGATAAATTTCTGTGTCCATTGGATATAGCCAATCAACAATGCGATGACCCTTCACAAATTGCTCGTAAGTACAGATGAGCTAAAATATCGTTTTGCCCCTATAGTTACATCTAACTTCTTAAGTACCATTGATTCCTCTAATGAACAATAAATCATAGTCCCACTATGACCAAGTCCTCTCGGGCCAGGAGAAGGTGTGGCCACTATGTTCAAGACCTGGAATCAGCCCTTAAGGGAGCAATTTATCTACTTTCCCTAGCAATTTATCTACTTGTCCTTGCATCGGGGAAGGAATGAATTCCGTCTTGTGTAGCTGAGTTTCCAACTCCCTAGTCAGACGAATCCCCAAAATGGTAGGTTTGTTGAGTTGGCAATCTGGTCACTCTCACCCATACAAATCAAAGGACTGTCTTCATGAGCAGGAGTTCACAACTCACTCAAGATTCAAATCATGTCACCTATGGTCATCCTAGTGAAATATAAGTCTCTATTATTAATGGTGTTATATAAAGAGACTAATCATTTTGTGGTCCGATCTTATACAAACTCTTTATATAGGATACCCCCGCTCGCATGTCTCCACATGAATGATTAGGATTAGATCATTTGTAGCAATTTACAATACTGTAACACCTACAAAGCAGGTCGTATCCGTAATGTCACTAGGATAAGGTATGCAACCTTATCCATCTACTACTTACCATTTAGGTTATCATTTAAACAAGATCCACTTGTATGTCTCTATATACTTGTTTAAATTACATGGAATAACCTTGGAACTTAGTTTATTGGATTGAGTATGTCCTTATAAACTAACACTTATTTTATTAACAACAATATGTTTATGTGGAGTTTACAAATTACGAGATTACAATGATATTTAGGACACCATTCTCAACTATCTCCCACTTGTCCTAAAGCTTAGGGAGAGTAATGTACAATAAAGTACAAAAATACAAAAACTAGGGCATACACTATACTCCAATAACATCTCCCACTTGCCCTAGACAATGTGTCACATATCCTATAGACCTAAACTTTCTAGATGACCCTCGAACACTTTAGCAGTGAGAGCCTTTGTAAAGTCAGCAACGTTGTGCTTCGAAGCAATCTTCGTGACAATCACATCATCTTGATACACAATCTCTCGAAACAAATGATATTTTCGATCTATGTGCTTGCCTCTTTGGTGACTCCTAGGTTCCTTCGAATTTGCTACAACACCACTGTTATCACAATAAAGTGTGATAGGAAAAGACATATTTGGAACAACTTCCAAATCAGTAAGAAACTTCTTAAGCCAAACAGCCTCTTTACCACCATTGTTATCACAATAAAATTGAGCTATTTCAACCATGTTTTGTTAGAGAAATATGTATTTTTTGTCGAAGATTAATAAAAACCTTTGAAAAAAATATATATTTGTCGGAGGTATTTAAAAAACCTTTGAGAAATATGACTTTTATCGAAGGGTAACAAAAACCTTTGAAAAAGATATATATTTATCGGAGATCTTGAGAAAACCTTTGAGAAATAGTATAGTTTTTATGGAAGTGTAATTAAAACTTTTGGAAAAGACATATATTTATCGGAGGCATTAGAAAATCCTTTGAAAAATATGTACTTTTTATCGAAGGTTAATAAAAACCATTTGAAAAATATATTCATTTCTTGGAGGTATTGAAATAGCCTTTGAGATATATATACTTTTTATCGAAGGTTAATCAAAATATTTGAAAAAAATATACATTTATTGAAGGTATTTGAAAAGCATTTGAGAAATATCAACTTTTTATCAAAGGTTAAGAAAATTTTTTGAAAAAGATATACATTTATTGGAGGTATTGGAAAAACCTTTGAGAATTATGTACTTTTTATCGAACGATAATAGAAACTTTTGAAAAAGATAAATATTTGTGAGAGGTGTCCGAAAAATCTTTGATAAATATATGACTTTTGACAAATAATAATTTTCGAAGATTGATAAACCTTTAAAACATAATAATTTTTGAAGGTTAAATAACTTAATAATTTTCGTAGGTTAAGTAAACCTTTGAAAAAAAAATTCTCAACGGGATCTATTTCGTAGGTTAAGGTTGACATAACCTTTGAAAAAAAAATATCGAAGGTTTATTAAAGATTTTATTCGAAAGATGTATCCTTCGAAAATAGTCAACTTTCTAGTAGTGACATATCTTATATTCCTACAGAACCACAATAATCTAGATGTTTATGAAAATTTAGATTCATGCCAAACATACGACTCTATAATCTCTTGTTGATTCCCATCTTGATCTCCATGTCCCTGCACTCAATCCAAATGACCGTAGACATTTTGTAAATACTTCAAAACAATCATTAAAGTATAAATGTGTTAAAATTTTGGATAAAAATCGAGATATAAAACGGATGTATGTGACATGAAGCTAGAATATAGCTTGACAGTGTTTGAGTTCAAATTATCGATTCTAGTTACTATCAAATTGTTTCAAGTTCCCATTTTTGTCATTCTGACATATTTCTATTCTATTTTTAAGGATAATTTTAAAACATTTCATGAAATGTACCGTATCCTTTTTGAAAGTAATGAATATTTTTTTAATCAGATTGAAAAGTTAGAAAAAAGAAAAAATCAAGTCAAAGAGAGAACCTACCATTTTACAATGGACAGACACAAACACCGTATTTTTGTATTCACCTTCCTCCGGGAAGCAAACCAACACACTAATTTTAATTTTTCTAAAAAAAAATTTGTAAACCTTTCAGTTTTTATTTCATTAAAATTCATCTAAGAAAATGACCTCCGTAATGCCCTAGACCCAGATTTAAAATATATATTCGACCTAATGACGTTGTCTTAATTTATCTTAATGTGCTTTTAAGTGCGAAAACTTCTTTACAAACTAACATGGATCTTTTTTTAGTATATTTTGTGCTCTCATACAAATGTGGTCTCGTTTCATTCATCTCCTTTGCTCAGATGTTACACACACAATCAAACCAAGAATACGTAATCCATTATTTCTAAAACTCAATATTAGACATTATTAAATAGATCAATAAATATTAGAGTAAATATCAATTTATACCCTTAAACTTTGAGTGTTGTATCAATTTAAACCCTAAACTTCAGGAATTATATCAATTTAAACCCCAAACTAAGAATTGTATCAATTTAGATCCTGAACTTTTATAATTGCATCAATTTATACCTTAAACTTTCATAAATTATTTAAACTTTGATATTTCATAAGTGTATCTAAATAAACATAATAAATGGTCTAAGTTGATATAATTATAAAAGTTCAGGGTTTAAATTATATATTTATAAAAGTTTAGGGTCTAAATTGATACAATTATTAATTTGATGTTTAAACCAATACAACTCCTAAAGTTCAAGGTTTAAAACGATATAATTATTAGTTTAGGGTTTAAATTGATACAACATCCAAAGTTCAGGAGTATAGATTGATATTTATCCTAAATATCATTAAAATTTCCCTAACTCGAAAAACCAAAACAAATAAATAAAATAAAAAATCCTGAATTAAAAAAATGATTTTGAAATAATTGTGACATATATATATATATATATAATTGGAATAAGAAATAATAAGAAGAATTATGCAGAGGGCAATGGATTAAGAATTAAGGGAAATAATGTGGGGAATAAAAGCATAAACTAGGCATTTATTGTAGCTGCAGAGGGCAATGGATTAAGAATTTATAGAAAGGCCATAATAATTATAATAACTGTGGGACCATAAATTAAGGGTAGCTTTGTGAATCTTAATGATACTGCAACTGCAACTAGTGGCTATGTTTTCTTTTTTTTGTTTCTTATTTATATAAATAAACACAAAGGACCTCAAAAAGACCAACTCTTTATATATGGGAAGAAGTAATTTTAGGAAGGTTTATAAAAGAGAAGGATGAGTGAGGGTTTGAGAAAGAAGGGTTTGAAGTCATGTAACTATATATAGACATTTTTGTGAAAGGAGCAACTTTGTGTTTAACTAGAGAGAGAAATGGGGGAACAAATAAAAGATTAAAAGGGCAGTTGAAGTTTGAAATGTTTCATTAAATCCTAAAACAATTCTAGATGACTTTTGTTGTTAATTTTTATGGACAGAAAAGTTTGTATATATATTCTCATAAGTAAATTTGAGAGTTAGGGTTTTGTTGTTGGGCTAGGTTATCCAAATGTATTTCTAAGATAGACTTTTGCAGCCTATGTAAAATAGAGGATTTCCCCTCCGGTGGTAATCCCATTAAACGGAAGAAGGGGACAATCTATCCAACGAGGCTTCGTGCAAGGCCAATAAGTCACTTTCAACTGTCAGACCTTCTTAGCTACATTGAGATTACTGATATATGGACGGAGTGGGCGAGCTCTTGCTGATCTCTACGCGAATCTCCTTGATGGTTACTGATTCACTCATTCTTAAGCCCTCACTTAGACATGAGGGAGAGGTTCCAATACGCTCGACTGAGTTTACGAGGGAGAGGAACCTTCAGTATGTGCATTTTGTCTGTTTTGTACTTGCCTGCTGAGCTTTCTTAGCCAACATCTTACAATAGAAGGATGTGAGGTTGAAAGGAGGAAGACACAACAATACACATGGTTCATAGATGCCTCATTTGCCTTCAAAATTCAAGAGTTCAAATGAAACTTTTTAAACTTTAATACATAATAATAATAATAATAATAAGAAAAATTTTTATAAATAGAAAAAATATCAAACTATTTACAGTAATGGTAAAAAAAAAAATGGATAGACTTCTATCAGTCTCTATGAGTGATAGACATCTATTAGTTTGTATCACTGTTAGACATTGTTAGTGCTAGACTTCTATCAGTCTGTATTAAAGAAGATTAAAATTTTACTATTTTGTGTAAATAATTTCCTTTATTTTTCTATTTTTTAAATTTTCTTTATTTTATTTTAATTAGTTATTGTATTTTCAATTGTTCAAAATTTAGTCTATGTACTTTCAATAAATCTAAACTTAGTCTTTCAACATTTGTTTAAAAAACAAAACGTAATATTTATTAAATATATATCTATAAATAGAAGAGAAAAAAGGAAGAGTTTATCCATCGTGATTCTAGGTACCAGATTTACTAAGATTTCTAATCGGGCAGTGACTTAGTAGTCAGTGGCACAAATATCTAGTACAATAATATTTAAGGAAATAAATGTAAGAAAAAGTGAAAAATGTTCTTTTCAAACATTAAAAATAATAAAAAAAAAGTGAAAAATGTTTTATTATTATTTTTTCTTTTTTTTTTTTTGGCAAAAAAGAAAAAAAAAAAAGAAAAAAAGAAAAAAGGAAAAAGCAATGGGAGGTTTTATAATATTTAAGGGTGGACGATTTGTTGCGTCCTCTACAAGCACTTATCAAGTGGGGGCTATATGAATTGACACTTTGACACGCCCTATGACCCACTTTCAATTTTTCTTTTTCCTCCTCCGTCCTACTTTTGGGTTTATTTGAAGTTTTCCATCATCTCCAAATTCAAGTTTTGGCTGTTTTTCTTTTATAGAATGCCAACATTATACATGCTTGCTTTCGTTTCTGTTCTTCTTCTTCAATCAAATACCTTGGTTAGATTTCACATGTTTTATAAGTTATGCGTTACGAAATCGACAACTAAATAATAAAAAAATACATAGAGAAGATCGACACACAAATATACGTGGTTCACTAACAGTGTGTTAGCTACGTTCACGAGACAGAGGAAGTACAGTATTATTAGAGAGAATATTTTCTGAATACACAAATGATGCCTTTAGGATTAGAGAGTTTATATAGTGTATTACTCTAAACCCTAGGTCATAGTCGTAAATAACTATAAATAACTGCATCGAGACCTCCGTAACTAGTTGTTTGAAGCATCAGCTAACAAATTCAAGACATTCCAACATTATGTATCTCTTTTCTAGTCTCTTATGTTCATAGTAACTTGATCATCTCTCAAAATAGTTGTCATTTTGTTTATAGACCTTTGTGTGCTATACTTTTGAATAAAATTTACGTTGCTATACGTGTTGAAATCTCGATAGTGAAAACAAAGATCTGGCCATCACGTAATAAATTTGTAATTTGGAAAGAAAGAACCTATACTGAAATATAAAGACAAAAGATTTTGATGCGAAGATGGAAAATTGCAGTATGTAGAAGAAGATGGTTAGAAGTTCTGATTCCAAATCAAGTTGAAGTTAAAATTTTCTCTTATGAAGTTATAAGAAAAATGATTTGAAGTTTACATTTTCTCCTTAAAATTAGGATCAGGGGATAAATTTTTTTCTTATCCTAGATTAGATTTGATTGGATGAATTATTAGTTTGTCTTCATTTTCCCAAATTTTGATATGTTTCATCAGATACAATTCCACCTACAACAATATAAATCATATTATTTTAAAAGTTTGAATATAGTTTATACTTTAAAGTTGTAGAAAATTTGTAATGTAATGTGAAGTAAAGTAAAGTAATATGTGGTGAGAAGATAGAAGAGTGGGAGTGGGAGCCACAAACACGTCCCCTCTCGTACGGCCATCTGCCGCTTATTCTCCCATTTTCTTATTGGCGACTCTGTCCTTTTTCCCACTATATAAATATCTTCTATTCACCATTTCTTTTTTTCCTTTTTATTATTATTTTACTAGAACATACTTTTGACCTCTTAATTGAGCGTGTTATCTCCCAATTAATTTTATTATCATATTCAAATTGACGTAATTATAAATTTGTTGATTGAACTTATGATATGATATAATGTTACACACAAGTCAATAAGATAATTGAAGAAACTTATTTTGTTCAATGGCAATGCCCTCTCTAATTATGTGTCATATCACGATGAATTATCATTAATTCGTTTAATTAACATGTTGTATTAACGTTTAAGTTAACAACATTAATCCTAATGACTTTATATAGTTAAATGTAGACTTGAGAACAAAGGGGCAAAGAAGCTTTGAGCCATGTAACAGGCAAGCTAGACTCGAGGACAACTACAATCATGCATCAACATATATAAGTAATGAGACGTTATGTAACTTCAAAAGTAGCAATTAGGTTGGTTATAATATATAAACGAAACATGAAAAGAATCGAATTGGTTAAACATAAATATTACAAGTTTAAAGGGTCAAGATGTTAACTCACATCACACATTGATTGTTGTAAAAAGAAGTAGGTTTATATTTTGTTATCATATGATACAATAATGAAGAGAAGAAGAGAGATGAAAGGGATTGAAAAGAGTGGAAGGGTAAAAGGTGAGGCAATGCTGAGTAATATTTGAAGAACATTTAAGTTGGGAAACTGAAAAAGGGTACTCTCATTTTGCAGCTCTTTGGTGACCTCACCAATTCCCTAATAATGTCTCTTCCACACATCTCTTTCATTTCTCATAAAAAAGCAGGCCAAAATTCTAATCATATTTACACCAAGCACACGCCATTTGTTTTTGTATGTAAGAATTTTATAAGGTTATACAGCCTATAGGAGTATCGATATTTGTTAGTTGTAGCTTCATAAAGACTTTGCCCTGAAATTTTGGCTTATTATTGCATAGATTTTGCACATTTTCGAGTGGTTGGGTTAGGCTATACTATACTACCAACTAGGGATGCTGATGCTTTTTTGTATATCTCTTACCCTTTACTTCAAATGGAAACTCTATCAGTATATACTTCTCCCCTACGCCTTTCCCCATTTCCATTCTCCTCTTTGACTTTCTTCCCTTTATATTCTTTTTTTAATTCTCACTTCGTTAGAATCCCACTTGAAAAAAATGAAGAGACAAGATACATGAGTTACTCATCTCATTGTCAATTGGTTATGAGAGGCAGAACTTCATATTTCTTTGGTATTGTATAAGAGCCAATAAAGCAATGGAGAGAGTACTTCAAACTCTCATCGCCTAAATTTTTTTAAGATGAAACCGACGGCCCAATGAGTCATCTACTTAAAATAACCCTCTCCGTCGTGCGCAGATTGCAGTGGTTCTCCTTGGGATTGCTCGAACCCAAATAACTCAATTTTCTCCTGGATTAGTTCGGGGGCGAAACTTGCTAATAATATATATATATTTTCTCAGTAACCAGACCTAATGCGTGAAGAAGAATATATATCTCTGATCATATTCTTGTGTAATTACTGTGATAACCCGTCTTCACAACACTTTATATAGGTGCATTCCCTTCCTACTCTAATATGGTATTAGAAATATTCTGACATTGATTTTATAAGATACACGAGTTACTCATTTCCTTGCTAATTGATTTTGAAATGGAACTTCACATTTCTCTAATATGGTATAGAGTTTAAAATGGATAATATTGTACCATATTGTAGAGATACGTGGAGTGTAAGCTCCATTCTCTTTTGGAAGGAACTTTGTGATATTTACAAGAAACCTCTTTCACAAATCAGATGATCATTCTTTGCAGATGATATTGCTTTTGAAGCCTACAAATGAGAGAAAATGTAAAGATTACGATTAAAAATATCAAATTTATTGAAAAACCCTAATAACAACTTAAAGTTGTAATTAAGTCAACAAGGAGGGAATTAATAAAAATGGGGAAGTTTGATTAAAACTAAGGAGTGGAGGGTGTGCAGGAAAAAATTAAGATGAATTACAATGATATTTTCTGAAAGGGGTATAACAAGGACTTTTCAAGTGGTTACTCAACTTAGTACTACTCTCGTCCAAACACGTTTAACTACGAAGTTCTGATGAAAACCGATACGTTAGTGCTGTTATGATCGCACCTTAAAGTACAACTGTACAATAATATTAGGAATGGAGAATAATTAATATGGTAAAAAAGAGGGAGGGAGGACCCCTTAAAGGCTAAAACCACCTGAACGTGGAATCCAATGAAGCAAGAGGGTAAGGTGTGTGTAGTAAATAGGAAGTTTTCACTTCACACAAAGTTTAGAGATGCCCAAAAGACCAGAGGATTAGTACCATTACTTGGGGGGCAGTACCCCTTTATTCACTGACTCCTGCCTCCTCCCTCTCTTTGCCAACGTACAATGATTCTTTCCCCAATCCAACCACACTCTCCAATATCCCCCATCAAAACTCTCCACCCGATTATGGACTAAATATTTGATGAGACTCGTAATCGAGATTTCTGTACGTATGACCTAATATCAAATAACTCAAAATCTAAAAACGTTAAAAACTAATCTTTTTCTTATGTCAAAATGTACCAGTTACCGTTCAAAAACACATGGAAAAATTCCAAACCAAAGAAAAGATCACAGACAAAAAAAAAAAAAAAAAATTCACTATATGAAAAATCATTGTAATCACATTGAATCATTCTTCTCTCAATCCCAAGAATACTCTCTCAAAATTTTTAGTCAATCACATCCATAAAGAGAAAGTTAACTAGAGTTAGCACAACTGAACTTAGTGATCTAATTAGGACAAGTTGAAACCAAAAGCATAGGCTCCTTTTATAATATTTGAAGCCCATCACTTCCTTGAATTTTTTCAATGTGAAACAACTGCACTTCTAATATTTTGTCAAAATTCAATCGGTCTCACCCATTGCATATTGATGAGACCTCAAACACGATTTCACGTTCGAACAAAATCATAAGATTATAAAATTTTAACAATGGACGAGAATTTATATATACTTTATAAATTTTGCGATGTGCCCTGGAAATCACGTTCGTAGTCTAATCAATTCCTCACACTCACAACCGTGAATGAGCTCTAAGGAGAATTTAGCGTTGATTGGTGTTTTGCATCATAAACAAAAAATTAATTTTCATTATTTTTCGAATTTGGGTCATTTGACATAACTACAATCAAATTTGGATCATTTGTATAAAAAACTTGTCATAATGTGATCGAAAAATTTTCACAGCAAAAATGATAAACAATAAAAATATTTCAAATTTAAATTCAATAATTATCAGAGAACTTACAAATTTATCAAATCAATTTGGTTGAATAATTTTTTTCCAAAGTATGATGTTATACCCTTTCTTCCCATTCCAACTATTTCCCAAAGGGTTTCTTTTTCCAATACAATATAACACCTAATTACAAGAAAGTGTTTTGGATTATATATTTGTCAAAATAATGGTAGAAAAAAAGGCCATGCATGCATACAGTAACAGGGACCAATGTCCCTACATCTGTACACAAGAGAGGGCCACGGTCCCCCACTATATGATTTCTGATTTATACAAGTTGTGTTCTAATCATATGTTTTATTCCTCCTCCATATTTTTATTGATATTTTCATACTTTCGGAAATTCAACGTCAATAGAGATGAATTGATATTTTTATTAGATCGTAAAAAAATTCATGAACCATAAAAGAATAAGCAACAAAATGCTAAAACATGTTAACTTGTTTAATAAGGATAAATAGGTTTTTTTTTTTATTAATTTAAATATTTTTATAATATTTTTAGAAATATCTCTCGACATCAACATTTTATTGATATAATTTCTATTGACATTTTCATAAATTGAGACATCGACATTCTTGTCGCCGTATTTCAACTTTGATTTTACTCCCAAATGTTCATGCCTTTTAAATTTTTTTCTTATAACAAATGGGAAATATTTTTACATAGTATAATTAATACTTACTAAATTAGTGGAAATTAAGAGGAGAAACAAATATCTAAGAGAATACAACTTGAAATCCATGCCATTTTTTTTCTTTAATTTGAGCAAGAATTAGATACTCTCAATTAGATGGGGCTTTCCCTCTTAATTTCTACCAAACTGTTAAGTATTATGTAATAAAGTTTATCATTAACCAATTTTGACATCATATGTAAAAGATTAAATATTTTTTAGGGTTGTCCAAATCAAGATCCAAATCCAAAAACGTTTCGAAGCTTGCATGGGTCAAGCCCTCAAGTCCTAAGTTGACTAGTCGATTATTCTTTCACCAAAATGAAATAGATCGAGCTCAACTTGGTACTAGTACTTTGGAACCTCGAAGGCCATACCAATTCTTAGACGCCACTGATATTGCATCCTATACCACCAACTTAGGGGAAGCAATTTGGTACGAGGGCTCTTGCAGGTCTGTTCCAACGATGTGTTTAGACCAAAGGAGAGGGTGAGTGTATTAATGTAATTTACGCAAAGAAAATCTTAAATTTCCACCAAAGAAATGGTTCCTAAAAGGGAGTTAACCCTCCTAAGTTAAATATATAAAAAAAGATAATCAATATGAAGAAATGAACTCTATTTTACCCTGTCTTCAAGCATGATTTGAAAATATTACTATAACAACTAACTAATAATCTTACTTCGTAGACATTATATTTGGATAAATTAATATTACAGATTGAATCAGGTTTATAAAGAACACCATCTCTCTCCATTGAAAATTACAGGTCATGGCAATATTTTGCATTGAAAATACACTCCTCAGAAACTGAGAGAAAAAAAAAAGAAGTTAATTTTAATGTTTTTTTTTACTCTATTCTTTTAGTTCAACTAGAGATGAACTAGGTTCAACTTTAGTTGTCAAAGTTAATATAAGTTTTATTAACTGGACTTAAATAAAATAAAATAGATTTGTATTTTTTGTAGTTGAGTACGACGAATGGGTGAAAATTGAACCCTGTAATTTAATGAAGTGTGATTTAAGATTTGTGAAAGATATACTATCCCAGTCTTCATCAAGCTCAAAAATGTCGATAGTTTGGATGTACAAGAAAAAAGTTAATTTTTTATTCGAATAGGTGGTCGGTCATTGCCGGAAAGGACCGAGAAAAACGTTTCCATTGGGTATAAAATACAACCTTTTCTTAAAGCAAAAAATAACCTAATTAAAAGCTGATTTGTAAGAAAATCAAATATACCAATCTAAAAAAAATCTAATAACATCTATATAATATCTTATCAAACAACAACAATAAAAAAGTTCTCACAAAATACATTGTAAATTAGTCCATCTGAATATAATATTGGAATGTGGTTATTGAATAAACAAATGAGCATGAATGAAATAATGCAAGATAAAAGAAATAAATTGAAAGACCTTTTACATTAAATTTGCAATAATAAGTGGGATTGAAGAGGAAAAATCACTTAACATTTTTTGAATTGGGTCCACATCTATCAACTCTGCACATACAACATCATCATCATAATTATCTTCATCTCTTTACTTCTTTATCTTCAAGAACTTGGTCAAACCCTAAAATGCCCACATACACAAAAATATTAAATACAACATAGGAAGAAGAAATTATAGATATAATTAATTATATATCAATTCTCTATGAAAATTAAAAAAAAAAAAAAAAGAAAAAAAAAAAAGCATAATCTCCACCCAATTGAAAAGCAACACATAAATAATAGTTATAATTTATATCTTTTTCTTTCGAAAAGGGTACCCCAAATTGCTTAAACAAGTACAGACATTTCTGGGAGGAAAGGACCTCCTCCCATCCAGAAAAAAAAAAAATGTAAAAACCATAGAGATTACATAGTTATTGAACATAAAATATAAGAGATCTAAAAAGGGGTAGATAAATAAATAATGAAGAATTGAAGGGGTTTGGAGGGGAAAGAAAGCCATTAATTGCCACTGCAGCATCATCAAGATTCTCAAGGGGTTTTATTAGGGCAGAAAAGCCTGTGTGAATCTTGAAGATGCAGCAATAGCAAACAATGGCTGACCATTTCATTTCATTTCATTGAAGCCTTCATCTCCATCATTCTTTACCCAATAAAACAGGAGATTATAAAAAAAATT
Source organism: Benincasa hispida (assembly GCF_027475165.1). Taxonomy (NCBI): domain Eukaryota; kingdom Viridiplantae; phylum Streptophyta; class Magnoliopsida; order Cucurbitales; family Cucurbitaceae; genus Benincasa; species Benincasa hispida. The sequence goes on from NC_143483.1 coordinate 14,041,274, forward strand.
AAAAATGAGAGAAATAATGAGATGGGAAGAAGGGAAGATAAATGGTGTTTGGGTTTAGGAAATATGTATATATAGACCTTTCAAGGAAGAAAAATAAGGGTTTTTCTTATTATTATTATTACTTTTTTTAATTATTGAGAAAGATAAAATAAAAAATATATATTTTTTTAAATAATAATAATAATAATGGTGTACCTACAACTACAACGGTTAGCCATCGTAATCCTAGGTACCAGATTTACCAAAAACCTTTAATCGTTTCTGACCCTTTCTTTTTCTTTCACACATGTCAACACAATATAAAAGGAAACCTTTGAGATTTCAAGAATATATATAATCAATATTTTTAGAAAATATATTATTAGGCCGTTTTAATATTTTATGACATCTTATCATTTCATTGGTAATTAGTGTATGTAAACAAAATGGGTTGTGTTTGAGAAATTATTTAGCGAGACTCTTATAATGTGGTTGTTATAATTTTTTTAACAGTTGAATGTAGAGATAAAAAGTAACTACGATTTATATCTAGGGATTATTAACAGACATGTTGAGTATTGTGTCTATATCTAATGATTATTATGAGACAGTTACATTGTGATGTTCACACTCTAAATAAATTTTTTTGTCTATTTTGAATAAGTTGAACTTGTCAAACATGAAGATATCTTGAGTTCGAATTTTTCACTGCTTTAATTCAAACCATGATTCTAATTCTTTCAAGAATGGAAATTGTGACCTAGAACAATGTGTCAGTGTTCAAGTCCAATTTTTATTTCGGGTCTCGATTTTCGTCTAATATTATGATGAATTTTATTTTAAAGATGATAGTTAGTTTTGTTGTTGTTATGTTGGTATTTAAATTAAGTGAAAAGATTAATGGAATGATGATTGGTTAATTAGAATAATAATAATTAGTGTTGTGGGATAAAAAGAAAATTTTGGGTAATTGTGTGGTTGAAGGGATTTGGGTGTGTCCTTTGAACGGGGGGTGGGGGGCGGCTCCGAATTGACATGACCCTGACCCTAAACATGACCCTGACCCAGCCATGTAGCAAAACCTACACTTCAAACTAAATACCCTTTTTATCTTTTTTTCTCCACCTTCTCCTCTTTTTCTTCTAAAACTAATAACACAAGATCACCTATCACTCTCCTCCGAGAATGAGTGAAATAATGAGGTTGGAAAGACGTCTTTGATCTTCCAGATCAAAGAAGACCCAAAAGAGAATGCTAACGTAGCAAGATTGTGAACAATTTTATTGTCCCCTCTAAACATCTCATAAAAAATTCAGCAAGACTAGGGTCTCCATCACAAAAAGATCAACTTCGGACAAATCAAAATCTTGACAGTTCAATAATTTAACCACCTCCAAAGAATTAAATTTAACATCACAAGAGGATTTTGCCCCTTCCAATAGCTAAAGACCTCCATCAATCTTTCCACCACTCCTTTTGCCTCAAGCACCTTGACTCCGCAATTATGACTGATATGCTTGCAACTACCCAAAATTGGTGTTCCATGGTAATCCCGTAAAATCAAGTGGTCCTCCTTCAAGGGCTTTACAATTATTACTTCGACCACGGCACATCAACATTTGACTTTTGGTAGCTCTTGTCGGGGGCTTTGCACCTACATTTCCTACGATTGAGTTCAAACAGAAAAGCAGGTGGGGAGAATGAGAGAGAGAGACATTTTCAAGTAAGCTTCGTATTAGATGGTATAATTAAATTTACCTTCATCCATAAGTTTATGCTTTTAGGTCAATTAATGATTTAAGATGGGTATTAGAGCAGATTGGCTTAGAAGGTCATGTGCAAACCTCTATAGTGTTATTTCCTCTCCCAATTAATATTGATTTTCACTAGTCAATTGGCGATTTAAGACTACAGTAAAAAGATGTGTTATGTCTCTTTCTTCAGATGACCCTAGGTTGAAACAAATACCATTCTATCTTTTCTATTTTTATTTTAAAAAATCTTTTAGTTATCATAGAAAAAAAAAACTTAAGCATATTTTAGATTGTATCCTCAATTGTCCAACTACAATTTGCTACACACAGCAAACTCCCTTTTCTTCTTTTCCAAAAATATTTTTAATTTTTTAGTTGTTGAGTGATTGAAAAAGTGGACTACGCACACGGCACATATAGGTATAATCATAGATACATCAAAGTATTGCTCTTACCACATTTTTAAGTTCACTGCCATTGTTGAGGATTTGCGCTATTTCTCTCCTTGTTAATTGATTTTAAGATAGAACTTTTATGTCATCTAATAATTATTTTATGCTTTCTCACACTTATACTAGTTCACATTAATTATAGTACACTACTAATATTATTAAATTATGTTGTGGTTCAAAAATGCCATTTGGGTTTTTAATCTTATGAAGTATTACAACATTTTGAAACACATTTTAACTGAACTCCCATATATTTCATTAACTTCATCTCATGTTCAAATAATGTCTTGGTTTTTCATTCAAAACTTTAGTCTCATTCAATAAAAATAAAATGAAAGCATCTTTATTTTGATGTGGATAACCAAGATGCTCATTTAAGATGTTTTGTGTTATATTCTTCCTTTGATTTGGTGCATGTGATTTCAACTCAAATATTCCCATATTATCCCTTCCCCTATTCTCAAAGTTGTTTACTTCATTTTCTTACATAAGAAATGTTAACTCTTAGTATAATCTCTAATTCTTTCTACATTATATAGTTGTTGAGTATCTGTATTAATTTATATGAACATAAAGTAGAAGCCTTCCACTTGAAGCCACTTGGTTTTTAACATATGGGAAATTTTTGTCATTTTTTATGAGTTAATATTTTAATTAACGTGTCATTTTTTAGTACAATAATAACAGAGACATTCGATTCACGGATCTCTTGGTCGCTAAATATGTCAAGTGATTGTCCACTTTTTTCTTTTTATTTTAGTATATATACTTTTAAATATTTAAATTAGTCTTCATTCTTGGCAAGAAAGAAAAAATGTAAAATTTTTATTTGAACATTTAAAAATACTAAAATTTACTACAAATGTGAAGATTAAATTTAAACATATATGGAAATATATGAACTAAAAACGGAAGACGTCTTCCAATAATCTGATGAGAATTGTGTTTTAAACCTAATACTTTTTTAATAGTACTTTTTAAATAATAAATATCTATAACAATGACTTAAGTTAAAATTTTTATTATTTGAACATTTAAAAGTACTAAAATTTACTAGAAATGTGAAGATTAAATTTAAACATATATGAAAGTATATGAACTAAAATTGAAGACGTCTTCCATTAATCTGATGAGAATTATATTTTAAACCTAATACTTTTTTAATAGGGTTGTTTTAAATATAGAAAAATAAACCGAAATATTTATAAAATATTATAAAATTTTAGAATTATCAATGATAGACATTGATAGACATTAATAGGATACTGATAGAAGTCTATCAATATCTATCAACGTCTATCATTGATAATTATAAAATTTTGCTACATTTTGTAAGTATTTTCAACAGTTTTACCATTTGAAATAATTTCTTTTTTTAATAACACTTTTTAAATAATAAATATCTATAACAATAACTTAAGTTAAAATTTTTATTTGACCCCCTACTTTGTAAATGATTATCATGGTTTACGGAACATTTTGTATCTGATTAAAAACAAATCCAAGAAAGTATATTGTCATAGGAATCTTTGGATATCATGTCACATGATCTTGTTTTTCACTTTTCCAGAGATATTATTGAAAATTTTTCAAATTGATACTTTTAAACCGATATTATTTCTATTATATTTCTATAAAATTTATAGAAAAATTAGTAATTCAAATTCACAAATTTTTTCTTCTAAAAAATCTTGATATATGAATATAAGATGATATTTGATGTTTCAAAAATATGTATTCAAATTAAATCAAGAGAATCTTGATAAAAAAAAAAAAAAGTTATTTTGGTAATTTATTGAAGTTATCTCCTATTTCTCTTGGCAAATGATTATCAAAAGTTATGAAACATTTCGTATCTCATCCAATAAGAAAAAAATATAATTCGTGAAAGTATTGTCTTAGGAATCTTTGGATATCATGTCACGTGATATCGTTGTTCTCTTTTATAGAGATTTTTATTGAAAAATAAATGTAAGTCACTAATAATAATAGAATTGATGTTTTTTATAAATAATAAAATTGATACTTTTAAATGGATGGAATTAAAAAATGGCATACATGTAGGGACGATATATATACTAACTCAAATTTCATCCATAGATATCTTTAAATTATTTATCATCACACATTATTTTCTTTTTCTTGGTATGAAACTAAAGAGTTTAAATAGTATTTGAAGAAAACATATGTCTTAACCAGTTAAATTATGTTTAGGTGGCATATGTCTTAATTAATAACATTTCATTCTTAATAACAATGGAAGTATTATTCAATTTTGAGTAAATATATTTATTGATATTAGAGACAATTAAACATATTTATTATGTAAACTAAATTATTAATAATTTGCTTCATAATATGTTTTCTTGTAGATTTTTTTTTTGAAGTATAGTAAGTGTCCAAACTTCTATAATATGTATTAGGTTTAAACTTCCATTATCATTAATTGGTTGTATAAAAAATTTCACCCATTCTTTAGTTATAAGATATATCTACATGCATACATATCCAAGTAATTGTTGATGATCTTTGTTCATCATTTCACTATACCTTATATGGATAATAAAGATTTTTTTCATTTATTTTCTTGATGATGATATTCGTGGTTCCATTTTGTCTATGTGTTGGAACTTATGGATTTGGGAAGATTTGATTATTTTTTTTTGTTTGAATTGTTAAAAAAACAAATTAAAGAATTTGAATTTTGTGAATGGGATATTTTTTTATGTTGATGACTGAGTATCATTATCATCATTTATAATTCTTGATCTAAAATTACATGCGTAAGCATTCTATTGGAAATATCTTACCATCATTTGGGCTTTTGGCCATGGCAAGCTTTCGGAGAGCAGAAATACATATATACAATTCTATAAGATACAAATGTGGAGAAGTGGATAGAGAGTTAGTAGATCTCTTTGCCACATGTGTGTTTTCACCATGGGTAATTTTGTGATTAACTTAATAAACTTGAAAGTTTATGGTTAAATCAAAACAAGGATAGTTTAACTAACATATATGTGTCTTAGCATATAAAATGCTTGTTTTTTTTTTTTTTTTTTTTTTTTTTTTTTTAAAAAAAAATAATATAAGGGATAGAGGAATCGAATTTCTAAACTTAGGATTAATGGCACAAATTTTATGCAGTCTTACTACCTCATTTTGTCCATTATTTTCTATTACAACTTACTACTTTTGAAAGCAAAAAATGGTGTGACCTTGATGCTTAATCACAAGAAGTTGCTTGTTCCCTAAGATTTATACAACACCCAAAGTACACTCGTCTTCCAAGGAATTGGAATCAAACAAAAAATAACTAAAAAATGATCGTGAAAACCAGAAAGCATAAGGAAGATGAAGATTAGGGTTTTATGTGTTATCACAAACCAAATTGCAAAGTTTTTTGAAGAAGTAAGGAAAAACGTTTTAAATTTGAGAATTAACTCCAAAGAATCAATTTTTGGATGTGCTAAATTAATTTCAATAAACTTTTTGATTAAGAAAATAAAGAGAAAAGTAGTAAAAAAAAATATTACTTTTTTTTTTTTATGCATACCCAAATCCACCAGTCCAATCAAGCGGCAACAACGTATTCGTGCAGAGAAAGTTCCTACTTCCACCACAAAATTTGAAAGCCCCCTTATAAGCTTTTGTACCTATATGGCAAGGCAAAATCTTCTAAAGTAGAATAAATTTCTCTCCTTTCCCTCAAAATAAATCACTTCTGTTTTTTTGTTGTGAACCGAAGGTCCAAAGTCATTCCTAGTATTTTCTTTATCACTCCCTATACTTTTCATCATTTGTAGGAAAAATCTTGATCTCGTTTTAATAATTTAATAAGATTATATATAAAATTTCCCCATCCCTTAGCTTCCTTAAAACAAATGGAGAAATTTTCAAGTTCCTAGTTTTACTTTTACCTTAGATTTTCCCATCATCATTAGGATTGGTTTGACTAATTAGAAAATCAAAGACGTTCGGTAAAATGATAACATCCAATTGGAAGGATTCAAACATTGTGACCATTTATTGTCAACCAAAGTCCTTCCAACCAAACACACCAATCTTAAAATGGTTAAACTAATTAAACATCATATAATTACTTCAATTTAAGGTTATGTGTTAGCCACTTATATATTTTTTTCATCTCACAAAGGTTGTCAACTAGATTTCAAATCAAACTGACAAGAATAATACCAATACACAACTTAAGTATTTGAAAATAGAAAAAGAATCACGAAGGAATCTGAGTGAGATGGTGTAAGTAATTGGGGGATGGGAGCACCAAATAAACCAAAAATCAAAAGGGTGTGTAGATGAAAAGGCATATATATGTTATATTAGAAATTATTATATAAAACTAGAAAGTACACCAACATATGTAAAATAGAAAATTTGAGCTTAATGAATTCCCATTCTCTTTATAATAATTTTACTCAATTTAATGTCTGAGTTTCAAAAGTAATTATCTCCAGAATAAAATAGATTACTTTTCAAAAGTAATTCCAATTTAGAGAAGAGACATATTTATAGATCAATTTGTGACTATTTAAATAGTCATGTCTTTTATTCAAGTTGGTTACTAATTGAAAAAATGCATCTATTCAAGAAAGAATGCAACTTATGGGATTGAAAGGAACGTTAAACGGAAAGTCACATACAATTTATTTCTAACCATCAAGAATATATATATATATATATATATATCTGTGTGTGTGTGCAGTTATTGATGCCCAATTTTGGCCAAGGAAAAACGCATCTGACCTTCACATAACAATGGTAAATTTGTAATCTGGGAAAGAGAACCTGCAAAACAAAGAAAAATGACTCTGATGCCTAAGTCAATAAGAGAATTGTAAAATGAAGAAGAAATCAGAAGTTTAAATTCTAGATTAAGTCTAGATCCCAAATCCAGTTAGCTCATATGGAGTTATAATGATGTATTTATAGGAAGAATGAGATAGAATTTATATTTTTCTCTTATGATAAGGATAGATGAATGTTTCCTTATCCTAATGAGTTAGAATTAGATATGTTATAAGACAACTTATTAGTTGGCACTTGAACTTATTTAAATTAAGTTCACTTTATCTTGTATTTATCTTCACTATCTTTTCTTGATTTTTGACCTATTTCTTCAAGTTCAAATTTACCTCCGACTAGTAATTGTGTTCGGTCTTGAAAGAATTCACATCCCATCAAGAGGAGAGAAAAAAGAAAGGGAAAAGGGAAAGCGAAAGGGTTTTGCTTTACTTAGAAGGAATGATGAGAAATGGTAGAGATTTGAATCACACCAACTCCGCTATATGTGCAAATGTGGGACTCTTTGTTCCAATTCACTTAGCCATTTTTAGTCCTTTCTTTTCTTCCTTTTTGATCACTTTTTTTGATCAATTAGCTGGAGTAGTTGTCTTTGGCTTTACCAAATTGCCAATTTTGAGCCCTTTCTTTTCCTCTTTTCATGATTTGATGATGGGGATTTGAGTGTGGAGAAAAAGTGATCTAACCATTGAGTAATAAACATAAAGAAGGCATGCATCTATGACTACTTCACAGCTTCTATGATGTAATCCAAAGTGATGATGTTATCCCAAAAATCCAACTCAATTTGAAGCCTTCTAGTTTTACTTTCAGTTGCTTTTTCAATTGAAATTTTTAATGAACATACTTTCTCCTTTTATTCCACTTTCTCAAACAAATAAAAACACATAGTCCAATATATTTTTTATCAGTTTAAGTTATAATGTCACATATGTTCAAATTAATTTAGAAAATGATGTGATGTAATATTATTACAATATATTTGATTAAGTGAGTCAATAGATTGTCAAGAATAATTAACATACCGGATTCCATTGAGAGATTGATGATAGCTTCAAAGATGATGATAGCTTTAAGATGATTATTGTCTTCTTTAACCAAAACTCCCAATGCCTTTAGTGGGATCTCTCTAGATGGGATTCAATAAAGACTTAGTGCGTATTATTTTGGTATTTTGAGGACCATAATCCTAAGGTCTCTTTATATACGTTCAATTAAGATTTCTATTAAACCCTAATTAACTAGAAACGAGCTTCTATCCATTAGTCTATACTCAATTAGGAATTTAGGACCTTAATTAATTAGATCACATAATAGGGTCTAATCTAATAAAATAACTCAATGTTATAAAATATTAATATACATACATAGCCCATATTTTAACTATACATATTATTATTTAAATATGTCTAACAATCTCTTACTTGGGCTATGTTTGTGTACCTGATATAATCAAATCATATAAACCGTAAGCATGCATAAACAAGTTATTTCAATAATAGAATTCTTCTTTAGTTCAATCTGGTCTATCTCTTGCATTAGCACAGAATCAAGGCAACTTTTGTCATTTTCCTTATAACTAAACCTTTCTTGATCACCAGTTCCAATACATTCAATGACATGGATCAAGTATAGATGGATAGCATGGAAACTGTATGCAAAGTGATCTTGATCATACCTGTTTCCAACTTATCCAAATTCCTTAGTGAGATCATTCTTAAAAACTTTATGCTAAACTGCATGCATGATAAACAAGTTTAGATAATAAAACATAAACCATCAACTTTATTCTATATATAAAATAAACAAATTAAGGTCAAAGAACATGCTAATAGTAGCTAATAGTTCTTGAGTCCAATTTTCTTTTGTTAGACTTGTAAGGCCTAGTCTCAGTTGGACAACCCCAGATGTGAAGATGTCTAATACTAGGATTCTTTCTTGTCCGCAGCTCATAAAGGGTCTTAGCTACCACTTTACTAGTGAAGGAACTTTGATGAGAGAACCTTAAGTGGAAGTGGATTGTCCAATTTCTATAATTGATTGAATATAAAGTTTACAGTAGACAAACAACAAGATATGCATTTAAATTTAAATTATAACATGCTATACAAGAAAATAGTTTCAAGAGACCTCACCTTTGAAGACCTTTTCTTCACGATTTTCCCTTGAACTGATCATAACTTGATCTTGAAGACGTTCTTTAAAATAAACTCAAACAAAACTAGGACACTACCAAAAAATTACCTTGGTATTCTCAAGGTGAGAACCCAGGAGTGGTGGGCTCTGACTATTTTGGTTCAGAGAAAAAGTTTAAGATGGAGGAGGAAGATTGAGAATTCTCTCAAGAACACAAAAACACAAAACACTTATATAAAACCAACTTTCTCAATCGTCCAACCAACTCTAAGGTTCGAACAAGATGAAAAAAAATTTCTTGTTATTTTCTTGCCAAATAGAATAATCACCCCTACTAATGTGGGTGAAGAGAAAAGATGGGGAAGGGAGTTATAACTCCCTTCATTATTATTAAAATAATAATAATAATATAAATATAAATATGATAACGAACTTATCATATTATATATATATATATATATGTCATATCAAATATAACATATAACTCATAGTTTTAATATTGTATCACATACAATATAAACTATAGTTTCTTTTCTCTATTATATGACATTTAATATAAATCTTATTTATATTAAATTTATAGAAAAATATATTTGAATCTCATTCAAATATTTATTTCCTCTCATTAAGCTATAATGTATCAAATACATTATGATAATTATATCACATATAATTGAAACAATTTAATTATATCATATATAATTAAATCCCTCTATTAATTTGAACAATTCAAATTAATCCAAAAAATGATTCTCAACTAAATCCTATTGAGCTACCAATGGGACCTCATGGACTTGTAGCTTGAAGCTCTAACGGTACATGAATAATTAATTAAACTCTTTAATTACATTATGCACCATCTGTTAACTGTCGGGCACTCCACTAAAGACCGGCAGCTACACTCTTCGTACTATAGATATATTTCTATGTCCATTGGATATAACTAATCAACAGTACGATGACCCTTCACAAATTGCTCGTAAGTACAGCTACGTCAAATTACCTTTTTGCCCTTATAGTTACATCTAACTCCTTAAGTACCACTGATCCCTCTAATGAACAATAGATCATAGTCCAACTATGACTAAACCCCCCCTCGGCCCAAGAGAGGGTGTGGCGCCATATTTTCAAGACCCAAAATCAGCCCTTAAGGGAGCAATTTATCTACTTACCCCTTCCTCGGGGTAGGATTGACTTCCATCTTATGTAGCTGTATTCCCAGCTTCCCAATCAGACGAATCCCCAAAATGGTAGGCTTGTTGAGTTAGTGATCTGGCCACTCTCACCCATATAAATCAAAGGACCGCCCTAATGTGCAGGAGTACAGAACTCACTCAGGATTCAGGTCATGTTATCTATGGTCATCCTGGTGAAATGTAAGTCTCTATTATGAATGGTGTTATATAATGAGACTAAATATTTTGTGGTCGAGTCTTATATAAACTCTTTTGTATAGAATATTCTCTCTCGTATATCTAATACATGAATGATCAGGATCAGATCATTTGTAGCACTTTACAACAATTGTAACATCTACAAAAGTGGGTCATACTCGTAGTATCACTAGGATAAGGTACCTAGCCTTATCCATCTACTACAGACCATTTAGGTTATCACTTAAACATGATCCACTCGTATGTCTCCATATACATGTTTAAGTTACAAAGATAACTTTGGATGTTAATTTATTGGTTTGTGGTTAATGCAACTAATATATCATATATTTTATAAACAATGAATAAAATATCAAATATTTTATTAAATACATGATGAGTTTGTTCAACAATGTTTACAAACTATAGGACCCTACGAGATTTAGGGCATCAACCCCAACAATCTTCCACTTGACATAAAGCTAGTGAGATGTACAATATAATCAAAATACAAAGTACACAAATAATAAACTAGGGCATAACATGTACCTAGTACAATATCTCCCACTTGCTATAATCTAGACATGGTCTGTCCTATAGACTCATACTCTACAGGTGACCTTTAAATACCATAGCCATGAGGGCCTTTGTAAACGGATCAGTAACATTGTGCTCCGAGGCTCTCTGTGTGACAATAACGTCCCCTTAATGCACAATCTCTTGGATGAGACTCCTAAGCTCTCGCGAATTAGCCACAGCACTACTATTATCACAATAAAGTGTGATGGGCTTTGACATGTCTGAAATGCCTTCCAGATCAATCAAGAATTTTCTAAGCCAAATGGCTTCCTTAGCAGCTTCACAAGCCGCTACATATTCACTCTCCATGGTCGAGTCAGCGATGCACCCTTGCTTGGTGCTTCGTCATATTACTGCTCCTTCGTTAAGAGTGAACATATTACTGATGTGGATTTCCTAGAATCCTTATCAGTCTGAAAATCAGATTCCGTGTATCCCGTAAGGATTAAATCCTGAAGAACTATACATAAGCATGTAGTCCCTCGTATTTAGTGCCTCACTTCAGAGGGATTCCAATAAAGAAGAATGACTAATCATACATCTTACCATATCATTAAGTGTTTTATTTCGCCTTTCCACCACACCATTCATGTTGGATTTGCTTGGCATAGTGTATTTGCGGGACGGTTCTATATTCCTTTGGGTATTTGCCAAAGAACCTTGAACGTTGTTCGCCCGATCCATCATATCTACTGTAGTATTCACCAGCATGATTAGATTTGACAGCCTTAATTTCTTTCCAAGTTGAAGTTCAACTTCGGCTTTGAAAGATTTGAAAATGTCCAATGATAGCGACTTTTCATGAATTAATATATAGGTACCCATATCTTGAATAGTTATCCGACGTAATAAAATATTGTTGTCCATTCCAAGAAGCTGTAGATAATGGATCACAAATGTCTGTATGTAATAGTTCTAAGACTTCTGAGCATCTGCTGATACCTAATTTTCTTATGTTTGTCTATTTTTCCTTAATAGATTCCACACAAACGTCAAATTACTTAAATCAAGGGATAAAAAATTCCATCTGAAACAAGTATCTAAATTCTTCCTAAACGATTGTGTCATAACATAGCGAAATTCTCATTTAATTTATGCTTTATACCACATGAATTAGATTACAAGATCTTGTTAAATGAAGCAAAAGAATCAAGCATATATAGATTATCAATTAAAGAACCAGTACTAATAAACTTGGAATCTTGAAAAAGACTAACTTTATTATTTCCAAAAGAATAAGAAAAACCAAATTTATCCAAACTAGAAATAGAAACTAAATTTTGTCTGAATGACAGTACAACAAAAGTCTCATTCAAATCCAAATAACAACCAGTTTTTAAACATAACTATTTTTCCATCTCCACAAAGATGACTTTTAGCATCATTTTGCGGGCGGCTACGCAGATAACCCTACATAGATATACTTATTTGAGTAGTAGCACCAGAATCTACCCACCAAGTATCTGTAGGTATAAAAGCTAAATGAACTTCAGAAGAAACCAAAGTAAGAAGTTTACCATTCTTTACACGCCACTTGCCGTAATTGGGACAATCTTTCTTAAAGTGATCTTTCTTTTTGCGGAAAAACAAGGATTTTCAATAGCTTGTTTCTTATTCTACTAAGATGTGTGTCTTCTGCAACACCTGTAGATTTCCTTTTCTTCTTATCACGAGAGTCAATTGCCAAATGAACACTTTATGTCCTTTCTCTCTTTGTCCTATCTTCTTCTTACACACACACTATGGGATAAGCTCATTAAACTCTATTTATCCTTCTGGGTATGATAACTTATCTTAAATTGAGTGAATTATGTAGAAAGAGAGATAAGTATCAAATGTACGAGTAAATTTTCATTTATCTTGATATCAAGTGCCTTTAATTTTCCTGCGAGTTTGTACATTTCTATAATGTACTTCCTTAGCAAAATATTTTTCAATTTGAGCATGGAACTTATTATTTTCTGTAATAGAACCCCGAAAAGATTCCGAAATGGAGTGCTTAAAGATCATCAAACACATGCGATTTGACCATTGCCACTTCTCAATATTAGTCGTATTCCATTGTTCCTCAGTAGAAGTAGGTATATCAGTCCTTAATGCAAGGTCCAGATCCATACACCGAAAAAGTATCTCTAGGCTTTCCTTTAAAATCTTGAAATTCGATCCATTCAACTTAGAAATTGAACTCGGATTTTCAGATATTTGAGTAAGATCAACTGAAACAATAAATAATAAAGCACATACTCACAATTAAAATATGACAAAATAATTTCACATATATGGTAGGCCCCTTTAACAAGATACCTAACACAACATTAATGTCTAGCCTTTGGATGAAAACACCAACTGTAATTGGTACTCTCAATGTAGTGATTAAAGTACTGATAATAAACTCTGTAAAAAAAATAGCATTTCTTTGGACCAACTATTTTTCACATGAGCAATCTTTATAATTGTACATACTCATTATCACATGCATACCCACAATTTAGCCAAATAATTATCTTCCTTTGAGATGATAATTATCCGCATAAATCCATGAATATGCACATCTTATATTTTAGAATTAAACTAATCTAGATTACAGAGGCTACTTTAATAACATATTATTTTGACCAATTCAATCTAAAATATAAGACACTGTAATATAGTAATCTTAAATATATTGTTGTTCATAATGGGAGAAAATTACCAAAATTAACAACCGAATTCAACTTAAAATCCATAAAATGATCAATCAAATTTAACTTAAATCCACAACTTGGTTAATTAAATTTGTATCCACATCATGATCAATTAAATTTGAACTTAAATCAGCAAATGATTAATCAAATTTAAGGATGAATCATTGATAAAACTTTATATTCAAATTCACAAACTTATCAATCAAGAACCAAGAACCATTGGCAAGAACTTCACCATATATTAATCAAGAAAACTTAAAAACACCAACAAGAAATTCGATCGACAAGACCCTCAATCGGCAATTCATCCAAATAGTTGATAAATTCTATATTATCAAACTATTTAAATAATAATAATAATAATAACCACTGAATCCAATCAATTTTTTTAAACTTAAAAAAACCCACTGATTTTCATTAAAGGTCATATTGGAAAAATTAGATTGATTAATTATTGAAAAAATTGATTAATCAATTTTAAGCTTGAAATCCACCGAATTCATCGCAATAAAAAAATCCGAAATAAAAGATTGAAGCACGAAATTGAACTGGGATTGAAAAGTAGATTTCTAAATTTATTTTCAAGAATTAATCAAATAATCCACTGTTTTCAACCAATCGGAATCATATGGATGAAAGAATTGGCAGGCGAAGGAAGAGCAAATCAGAACTAAATAGAAGTCCAATTTTTTTTTAATCATTAAATTCTTTAACCATCCTTACCGAAAACAAAATTGAATCATATCAAATGGTAAATGAATTTAAACCGACAATCTAATATGAAATTCATACTCTAATACCACTTATTAGCATAATTACTTTAAATCTATATTGAATAGATTAATCTTAGGATCATTCATGTCAAATTGGAAAAAATAATAATATAACGAATTCCATTGAGAGATTGATGATAGCTTTAAGATGTTGTCTTCCTTAACCAAAACTCCTAATGCCCTAATCTGTTTCTAGATGAGATTCAAGAAAGACTTAGTACGTATTGTTTTAGTATTTTAGGGACCATAACCTTAAGGCCTCTCTGAAGGAACTCTAAAACTAGAGGACCAGTGAGCGAAAGCGGATCGTTCCAAACTCTATTGTGAAAGAACTTAAACATTTACAATCAAATAGAAGAGAATATGCATTAAAGACTAAATTAAAACATGCTTCTTAAATTAAATACAAAGGATCGAGTGACAATACCTTTGAAAAACTATTTCTTCACGTATTTTCCTCGATCAGTCACCAACGTGTCTAAAAAAAACAAACGCAATGATCAACTGGAAGATCCTCGATCATCAGCGAGTAAAACTCGATCCTCGATCCTCGAACAGAATAAGATACCACCATAAGATTACCTTGGTATTCTCGATGTAAGAATCTAGGAGTTTTGGGCTCTTTATGATTTTGGATAGAGAAAGGAGGAAGTAAACGATCGAGTATGTGATAAACAATTGTATAGAGGAAGAAGTCTATCGTATAAACTTGATACTCGATCGCATAGAGGAAGAAGTCTATCGTATAGATTCGATACTGACCGTATAGAAATGACTACTATCGTATAGTAACTCGACGCTTGATCACTTAGGCTCTGTAAAACTATCGTGTAGTAAAACTCCTTTTACTCGATAGTGAATTCTGTGAGATGTTTCGACTGAATGATTTGAAAAACTATTTTTTCTTAATCTCACAGTTTCCATAAAACTGTGAACAACCACCCACTCAAGTCGGTTATTGAGAAAAAGAAATATTAATTATCATATAATTAATAAATTATAAATAAATACAATAACTAACTTATCATATTATATTTATAACCTATAATTTTAATATTACATCATATGCAACATATAAACCATAGTTCTTTTTCTATTTTTATGGCATTTAATGTAAATCATATTTACATTAATTCCTCCAATCTAATAATGTATCAAATACGTTATATCAATTATATCATATATAATTTAATTAATTTAATTATATCATATATAATCAAATTCCCTCTTGTTAATTTGAACACTTCAAACTAACCCAAAATCTGATTCTTAACTAGAATCCATTGAGTTACCAAGGGGACCTTATGGACTTGTAACTTGAAGCTCCAACGGTATGTGAATAACTGACTAAACTCTTTAATCACGATATCGACCATCCGTCAACTGTCGGACACTCCACTAAAGACCGACAGTTGCACTTTTCGCATTACAAATATATTTTTGTGTCCATTGGATATAACCAATCAACAGTGCGATGATCCTTCACAAATCGCTCGTAAGTACAGTTAGACCAATTTTCCGTTTTACCTCTATAGTTACATCTAAATCGCTCGTAACACCTACAAAGCATGTCATATCCATAGTGTCACCAGGATAAGGTACCCAATCTTATCCATTTACTACAAACTATTTAGATTATATTTAAACAAAATCCATTTGTATGTCTTTACATACTTGTTTAAATTTACATAAAATAATCTCGGATCTTAGTTTATTGGATTGAGTAAATGCTTATAAAATAACACTTATTTTATTAATAACAAGATTACAAGGATATTTAGGAAATCATTCCCGACAATCTCTTACTTGTCCTAAACCCTAGAAAGACTAATGTACAATACAAAGATAGTACAAAATATAATGAACTATGGCATACACTATACCCCAGTAACATCTCCTACTTGCCCTAGACAAGGTGCCGCATATCCTGTAGACCCAGACTTTTTAGATGAACCTAAAACACTTTAGCCATGAGAGCCTTTGTAAACGGATCAACAATGTTATGCTCTGACGCCATCTTCGTGACAATCACATCACCATGATGCACAATCTCCCAGATCAAATGATATTTTTGTTCTATGTGTTTGTCTCGAGGTTCCTTAGAATTTTCCACAGCACCACTATTATCACCATAAAGTGTGATCAGCAAAGACATATTTGGAACAACTTCCAAATCAGTAACGAACTTCTTAAGCCAAACAACCTCTTTAGCAGCTTCACAACCAGCTACATATTCGACTTCCATAGTGGAGTCCGCGATGCATCCCTACTTGATGCTTCGCCATATTAGATCTCTTCCATTCAGAATTAACATTAATCCTGATGTGGATTTCCGAGAATCTCTATCAGCCTAAAAGTCAGAGTCTGTGTATCCTGTATGGATCAGATTCTTATTTCCATACACGAGCATATAGTCACTCATTCTTCGAAGATACTTGATGATCGTTTTGACCATTGTCCAGTGATCTAATCCTGGATTGAACTGATATCGACTGACAATCCTTACTACATAGCAAATGTTAGGTCTAATACATAATATTGCATACATAAGGCTACAACAGCCGATGCATAGGAAATCCGTCTCATTTCCTCAATCTCTTGATGTGTCTTAGGACACTATTCCTTAAACAAAATAATTCCATGTCTGAAAGGTAATAAACCCTTCTTGGAATTCTGCATCGAATATCTGACAAGCATCTTGTCAATATACGATGCCTAAGACAAGGCCAACCTTTTGTTCTTACGATCCCTTATGATCTAGATCCCTAGAACAAACCGCGCCTTTCCCAAATCTTTCATTTGGAATTGGGCGGCAAGCCATTCCTTAACGTCAGTCAGAAAACCTACATCATTTCTAATGAGTAGGATATCATCCACATATAGCACAAAGAAAGCTACTGAGTTGTTGATGATTTTCTTGTAAACACAAGGCTCATCAACATTCTGATCAAAGTCATAAGATTTGATCACAATATCAAATCTTATATTCTAAGATCTAGATGCTTGTTTCAGTCTATAAATGGACCAATTAAGCTTGTCAATCTTTTGCTCTTGATCTTGTTTAATGAATCCTTCTGGTTGAACCATGTAGATGGTCTCCTCAAGATTACTATTCAAAAAGGCAGTCTTGACATCCATTTTCCATGTCTCATAGTCATAATATGTGGCTATGGATAGGAGAATCCTGATAGACTTTAACATGACAATAGGTGAGAAAGTTTTTTCATAATCCACTCCTTCAACTTGGGTATAACCATTTGCCACAAGTCTATCCTTAAAGGTATGTACCTTTCCATCTACAAATTCCATAATATGTGAATTTCTACTTAGTAAATATGTAATAAAACATTCCTTTGGCTAAACATGCTTATCTAGGAAACCTAGAGTTTGGGGTTTATATCTATAGTATATGGATATAAGAGGAAAACCTTATCATTGTGACACTACGGATGCAGCCCACTTTGTAGATAGTTACAAGTGTTATGTTGTGCTACAGATGGTCTGTTCCTGGTCATTCATGTAGCGACATGCGAGCAGGGGTGTCCTATACAGAAGAGTTTGTATAAGACCAAATCACGAAGTGTATAGTCTCGTTATATAACGTCGTTCATGACAAAGACTTCACTTTACTAGGATGACCATAGATAACATGACCTTAATCCTGTGTGAGTTGAGAACTCTTGCCTTTGAGGAAGGTCTTTTGATTTGCATAGGTGCGAATGGCCAGATTGCCGATTCAAACCTACCACTTTGGGAATTCGTCTGATTGGGGAGCTGAGAACTCAGCTACACAAGATGGAATTCACTCCTTCCCTAAAGCAGGGGTAAGCAGATAGATTGCTCCCTTAAGGGTTGATTCCGGGGCTTGAATGATGTGGTGCCATACACACCTTCTTATGACCCGAGAGGTGTCCACTCATAATAGGACTATGATGTATTGTTCATTAGAAGAATCAATGGTACTTAAGAAGTTCGATGTAACTACATGGGCAAAATGATAAATTGGCACAATTGTACTTACGAGCATTTGTTAAGGGTTATCATACTGTTGATTAGTTATATCCATGGACACAGAAATATATCTGTGGTGAGAAGAGTGCAGCTGACGATCTTTAGTGGAGTGCCCGAATGTTCATGGATGGTGGATCTCATGACTAAAGAGTTTAGTCAACTATTCGTGTACCGTTGGAGCTTCAAGCTACAGGTTCATAAGGTCCTTTTGGTAGCTTAATAGATTCAAGTTGAGAATCAGTTTTTGGGTCAGTTTGAAGTGTTCAAATTGACAAGAGGAAGTTTGATTATATATGACATGATTAAACTGGTTTAATTGGAGTTTGTTGTATGAGATATATTAATTGGAGGAATTTGATGTAAATATGATTTATATCAAGTAAAGGAGAAAAGGGCTATAGTTTAAATGTTGGTAGGTTATAAATATAATATGATAAGTTAGTTATTATATTTATTTACAATTAAAACAATTATGAGATAATTGTTGGTAGTTTCTCCTTAACTGTACATGAAATGGGAGGTTATATTCAGTTTTCATAACTGAAGGACAAAATGAAAAATGTTTTCATTTTGTAAGGACACTTCATTCGAGTACACTGCCTATCGTTTAGCTCACGAGTAACTACATGACAACTTCAAGTATTTTTCTAAACGATCGTATACACATACCATTATCTAAACGATCATGTAGCTTTTTACTAAATGATTGTGCGCCTTAGCAAGCTTCACTAAATGATCGTGTAAATGATCAAACTTGTTTTACTAAACAATAGTGTGCCTATACTAAAGATCAAGCACAAAGTCTATACGATAGACACTATACTTTCCCACTTGCTTGGTCGTTGAGTACGATCGTTGTTTTCTCCTTCCCTCTATCAAATCTAACAGAGCCCACACCTTCTGGATTCTCACTCCGAGAATACTAAGATCACTAAGTGGTGGTGTCCGAGTGGCTGCTTGTTATTGGAGAAGACTGTTCATGTGCTAAGCAACAGTGAGAGATTTAGATAGACGATTGCAGCGATAGCGAGAGTTGCTGGTCCCAATTCTTCACGAGAGCGAGAGAGAAACAGAAGAAGAGTTCTTCAAAAGGTACGTCTCTTGTCCCTTTATATTTATGTTCGAAAGCATACCATAATTTGTTCTGAAATACATAACTAGTTTGTATATTTTTGAATGCTTGTAATTTTGTCACAATGAATTTGGAACGATCTTACTTCCGCTCTTAAGTTCTCTTTTATAAGAGTTTCTTCAGATCCATCTATATGTCTCTACATACTTTTTTAGATTTACATAAAATAACCTTGGATCTTAGTTTATTGGATTGAGTAAATGCTTATAAAATACATTTATTTTATTAATAACAATATGTTTATACAAAGTTTACAAACTACGAAATTACAAGGAGATTTAGGACTCCATTTCCAACACTCTCTTATACTAGTTGGTCTTATTAAACCCTAATTAACTAGAGATGAGCCACTAACCATTTAATTTCTACTTAATTAAGAATCTAGGGTCTTAATTAATTAGATCATATAATAGGATCCGATCTAATAAAATAACCAATGTGATAAAATATTAATTCACATACATAGTCCATACTTTAATTATATGAATTATTATTTAAATATGTCTAACATTGTTAACTTCTAATATTGTGAGATTGAGGATTTAACAACCTCTAGACATAAAAGTTCCTATAGATTGATATTTTTAAACTCATATCATCACTCTTATAATATCTAATGATAGTAAGTATTTTATTGGAAAAAATCAATATATAAAAGATACAAACTTTTTTTTTAGTACAATTGCATGAATGAGGATCAAACCTTCAACTTCTAGAGAAAAAGACTATGTCAATGACTGTTAAGCTAAGCACACTTTGGTCATAAAAGATGGAGCTATTATTAAAAGATTTGTAACAAAAAAGTGAGAAAACACTTGAACATTACGTACTAATTACATAATTAGAATCACTTGTCATTTTCAAAATTACTTGAAAAACGCTTTCAGTCATTCAAAATTTATTTTAATTGTATGAAAAATGCTTTTAAAAGTGTAAAATTAGACACTAAATTTATTTTGAGTGGTTAAATGCGTGTTTCAAAATTGTTTTAAACATGATAAAAGTGGCTTTAACCATTTCAAAATCACTCTTAAATATGCCTAGTTGTAACAAAATGTTAACCATTTTTATTTTTTGTTTTTAGTTTTTAAAAATTGTACTTAATTATTATGTAACATTTTTTCTTAACATTATTTTTTATCTTTCTTAAGAAAATATTTGATTTTATAGAAAAATTCCAAAAACAAAAACAAGTTTTAAGAACCTTTTCTTTTAGTTTTTAAAAGTTGGCTTGAATTTTGAAAATGAACTTTGGCTTTTTTTTCGCTCCGCTCATGTGTGGCAATCCTTGCTCGCGGAGCGATGATCCGAGAGGGACGCGATGTGAGATGATAATGAATCAACCACAACTGAAGCAGCTGGTGGAACTGCTATTTTCGCTCTAAAAGGAAACAAAGAAACTCATAAGTGTTAGTGAAATGCACTCCAAAAGTGCGTTTTTTGGGTTTAGAATTCAGTTAGTTTAATGCTTAAATTAAGATTGTTGACGCTTTTTATATTTAATTGTACGAAATTGAGCAATTGAAGCAGAACAAGTAATTTTGAGGATAAAATGACTATTCTTCCCCTAGATCGAGCGTAATTACCTTCTCAAGAGTGTAACGTTATGCTGAAAGACATAATCATACAAACAGGGAAGTGTAGCTATGCTACCTTGGAGCATAGCGACATTCTGGATTGATGCGTGTGTTCGTCTCATTACGCAATGCTGCTATACAGTGTATTGACATTGTGGGCAATGAGTTTAAAAAGAGATTTGCATCGACTGGAAAAAAAAAAAAAAAGAGCCGCAAATCTGTGAGATATCGACCTAATTGAGAGAGAGACATCTAGAGAATCAAGTCATTGCTGAGATTGATCCAGAACTCAACAATGAAAGTTCGAGAGATCGAGATCATGTCACAACGATGATGAAAGGAGATTGCTATTTTTCTATCTTTATTGTTCTTCATGATGATTTTCTATTTTAGATCTTTTTTTTTTAGAAACATGAGTAGCTAAACCTCTCAATTCTAGGGTGTTGTTATAGTTATGAGTTTTCTTGAATAGACTTTTAACGTTTGAATCAATTGTATGGTGATTGAATTCTAATTCCTCCATGTGAATCCATTTTTTTGATTGGCTCTTGAATGAATGTATGAGTCTGAATTTTCTACTTGAGAAAGATAGTTGGAACTGAGTGATTAATCTATTATTCAATAATGCATGAGAATGATTAGAGAATAATAGGGGTTGAAAATGAAGGAACATAATGTGACATGATTATAGTAATGAGGAAGAGATTCAATCTGGTATAATTATGTTAGAACGGGTTGAGCTTGAAAAATGATTTCCTGATTATAGACTTCTAGGCTCATTCGATCTAAGCAATTGATTCATTTATTAATAGTTAATTAGAAATTCATAGTGGAACAACACCCTAGATCCATTATCTCATTGAATTCTTAGTTTTGTTTTCTAATTTAAATAAATTGCAACAACGAACCTTAATTTTTTATTATCCAAATAAAATTAGCTCGTAAATAACAATAGCTAACAAAAAATTCTTCAGATCTAATTCTTGAGGACGATACCTCATTTTGAATTTATTGCTACGATATGTAAACTTACGTGTCTGTCAGTTAGTTAGATGTGTTATTGTTTATTAGCTTCATTTTAGAAAACTTAAAATAAACATGGTTTTAATGTGCCTTCTCATAATGAAAACATACAAATTATAGTTTATATTGTGCATGGTAGAAAAAAAATGCAGGGACAAAAATATTGTTATCGGTGTAAATATAGATAACTTAAATTTATGGATATATGGACGAATATTCTAAAAAAAAAATCACGATTATCATAGAAATTTATAAAAATATTGTGAACATTTAGTGAAATTTTTTTACCAAACTTATTTAAGTAATAAACTATTACTTTAAGCATATAAACAATAATTAAAAGTTAAATATGATTGTAATAGAATAATAGATAATAATGAAAATCCAAAATTTTTTATGAACATAATATTTCATTATAAAGTCTAGGTCATACAAAAAGGTCATATACAAGATTCAATAGTAAAAAGATGATCTAGGAAGTACTAGCCCAACATTAACATAATGTATTTGATAATGACAATATTGCTCACATGTCATTGTATGTTTAAATTTTCAAACATAATTGGAAGTATGTCATCCATAAGTCTCAACATCAACTCCGATGCTACCAATAGAAGGATACATTGGATCAAATCATGTTCCATCCAAATAAGGATGATTTAAAAAATGTAGATAATTAGCTTTGAGATGTCTGAGTCTTCTTCATTTTCATGAGGAAGTTGTGGTCTTTGTGTATAGATGTATGTGTTAAATACATCAATGTAACACCATAGGAACTATAATCACTTAAATGACTATAGTTACTATAAGAATAGCAGTAATTATTATTATTACATATTATCCATGTCCATATTAATTGTCTAAATTCGTTCAAATTTTTTGGAAATGAAAGTTTTAAATTCAAATTTGAGAAGAATTAAAAATTGAAAAAAGTAACACATTGAAAAGCTAAATATTAGAAAAAGAAAAAAAAATGGCATATAGAGATATCCAAACATGTCAGCAAAATATGTTGATGACTTTGTGACATTTCCACAATAAATCAACAGAACATCCACGATTTTCTTGAACTGCTAATGATCTTACTCTCTAATATCTCTATTGGAAATGTCATTTTATAAATATATCAGTAATATATCGACAATATATTACAATTTTTTCCTGAAAAACAAGTGCACCAACTTGCCTTAAAATTTAGGGCAAATTGTAAAATCCACATCTAAAATATGATGGTATTTGTAATTATATTTTCAAACTTTCAATTGTAAGAATTAAGAGTGTTAAAAAACTTGATGACCCCAAAAATCAAATAACATGTACAATTTGGGTTAAGTTGGGTTGGGTTGGTTTTAAATAAATGAAAATGGGTTAGATTGGTTCATAGATTCACCTTAACTACCGAAATTAACTTAACCCAACTTTGACTTATTATTCATTTTAAAAAAATACTTATAATATAATTATATATATATATATATATATATATATATATATATATATATATAATAATATTTTAACACTTTGAAAAGAAAAATATTATAATATAAATCAAAATTGAATTGTTAATCTTAATTCAATATATAAAAATAATTACATATTTTTTCATATTAACATTTGACTTACTTTTAGAACAAAATTTTAAATAAATAACTTGAGTAACCCGAACTAACCCGATCTAAAATTTTCAAGATTGGGTTGGTTGGATTCATTATTTAATAAGGATTGTTTGAATTGAAGAAACTTCCAACTCGAACAATTAGGTTGGGTAAGTGCTTCAAACCAATTAACCCCTAGTAACAATTGAGCTCTTAACTTATACAAGTGTTTAAATTAGACCTTCAAACTTATATAATTGTAGGCACTTCAGCAATAGTATAAATTTGGGTGTTCAATTTTCATCAATTAGAGTCTAATTTCTACAACTATTATAAATTTAAAGGTTCAATTCTAACTCTTATATAAATTTGAAAATTTAATTTTGAAATTGAAAATTTAAGGATATGATTATTTTGTCATTCCATGAAAATAAAAAGTGAATTGGTATTTCGAAGGTGTCGAATCGAATTAATAAGTGATGTGATATTATGACGGCTAATTATTCATTATATTATATGTAAGTTTATAATGATAACAAGTGTTGGATGTTACACACGATCTCTGAAGCTTGGGAGTGCGTGCAGTGCAGTGAGGCAAAGTTAACTTTATTTGGTTTCATTTTGTGGTGCCTCAGCATCAGCTGAGGCCTCAGGCCCCTCAACTTATGGCATGGCCCCCTCTTCTTCAGTCTTCAAATGTTTCTTAATACATTGCCATATACCAGGAATTATCAAACCAACCAACACCAAACAGAATCCCTCCTTCACACTCCTATCTTCTTACTTTCCCCACACACACACTTCTTTTTATGCATGCAAATTGCTTATATTACAATGTACAACTACTTTCAAATCACTTGCCTATTATGAATCTTTTTCAATGGTTTAAAAACAACGTAAAAGAATGTGTTTGGAGTAGTAAATTGGTTATTATAATCTGCGAGTTATAATAATCGGTAGGTTATAGTCTGGGTTTAAGGTAATACTATTTTAATCCGGATTATAGTAGTTTGTGTTTACTAATTTAGTTTGAGTAAAAAATAGTAAATATTGTAATAAAAAGTGAAAGAGACAATGAGTAGAAAATAGTAAATAGATCATAACAAAAAATGAATTTTAAATAGTAATATTGTAGTTCGTATGTTATAATAATTGGAAATGTCAATTATTATGAGAGAAATTACAGTAGATGGTTATCATGGTCGTGATTTTGAAATATGACCATTGTTGAATGAGAAATTTTGAACCAATCACAAGTTGACACGTCATTTACTAAATTAATGACGAAATTCTAAATCATTAAATTTGGGTTCAATTAAGAGTATGTCCCGAATTGGAGTTGAAAACAAATTTCGATGACGCCACGTAGTTTTATCATAAAAGTTGAATCCGATAAGATTAATTTGGCCCAATTTGATATTATTATTTGGGTCAAAGTTCAACTAAGCCCAAAAATAGGTTGAATTTGACCCAAAAATTTAACCCAAATGTCAAATTAGATCTAAATCCAACTAATTAGGCCCAAATGTCAGACCTATGGACCAACCAAGCCCAAGTCCAACTAATTGGACTCAAAAGTCAGACCCATGGATCAACCAAGCCCAAGCCCACCCGTGAACTCTATAAAAAAAAAGAGAAAGTCTCCTCATTTGGAAGGGTCAACAATTCTATACTCCAGAGAACTTATAGGGAATTCTCTACAATCAGAAGACCCCTTGACTCCTGAAGCTGACTACACCTAAATACTGAAGTCTTTCGAAGATACAAGTATTCTGAAGACTGAAGTCCTTTGAAAATGCAAGTATTCTAAAGACTAAAGTCCTTTAAAGATACAAGCCTTATGAAGACTGAAGTCATTTGAAGATAAAGCAATTCTACATTCAGAGAGCCCAGAGAGAATCCATCAACAAGAAGAAAACTCCCAAGAGTCCTGAAGTTACACTCCTAAAAGACAGAAGACCCTTGAAGACACAAACACTCTTCCAAGACTTCTACTTCAAGAACGTTTGGTGCTTTTCTTCTTCAAGTCAAGCACATCCACCCAACCGAGAGAGAACCAGAGGATCAAGTACTAAAGATAGAATCACATCACATCAAACCAACCTTAACATTAACACCAACTCAAGTTCAACTCCACGAAACAAGTTTCTCCAGAAGCCTCGTGCAAACACTAATCCAAGATTAACAAGCCTGAAGGCCGATCATCAAAGAAGAGCAACAAGCCCAAAGGCCAATCATCCAAGAAGATCAACAAGCCCAAAGGTCGATCATCCAAGAAAATCAACAAGCCCAAAGGTCGATCGTCCAAGAAGATCATTAAGTCTAAAGGCCGATCAGAAGATCAACAAGTCCAAAAGCTGATTGTCCAAAAAGATCATCAAGCCCAAAGGCCGAGCATCCAAGAAGATCAACAAGCCCAAAGACCGATCGTTTAAGAAGATCAGCAAGCCCAAAGGTCGATCATCCAAGAAGATCAACAAGCCCAAAGACCGATCATCCAAGAAGATCATCAAGCCCAAAGGCCGATCATCCAAGAAGATCAACAAACTTAAAGACTATAGTTTATTTTTAAAGCATCAAAATATTATGTATTAGAGATTATACTCACTTTCCACAAAATTAATACAAATACATAGTTCAAGTTCTACAAAATAAATTTCTTTTAAAATCTCGTGCGAACAACCATTTTTTGAATTTATTAAAATATGACCATTGGTATTTAAGAGGGATCAATCACTCATAGCATTCTTCCCTATTTGCCTCTAAAAATGTCTTGTACGTATATAAATGTCTTGGTGGTGATAACACACTTTTTTAGGTAGTTTAAAATGATTTTTGCAAATAAATTTGATAGAGGTTTGATTTTTATATTTTTTTACTAGATTTATATTAGAAAACTTAAGATTATATCTTTTTAATTAATTAAAAGATTTTTAAGATATAATTTATCTTTATCTCTATATCTTCAACAAACAAATTATATATATATTTATTTGTAGATTTTTTTTATTAAACATGAATCTCTAGATTACAATTTTTTATGTTTCCATCGCGAGTGCCTGGGAAAACTTTCTAATCTTCTAAAATATCGACTTCATCTTCCTCACGACACTGACCAAGTTTGCAAACTCAACTACGAAAATTTCAAAACATGGCTCATAAAACACTCATGCCTCGCCAAAACCACCCCATCTTGGATATCAATTTTTCAACCTTATCGCTAGAACCCTTGACTGCTTTGTAAGAGGAGGAGGTAGCAGAGGAGGAAATAGCCATCGAAGTCCATGTCTAGTAGGTACGCGTAAGAGTATATCAGCATGCAACGGAAGCAACAAGGATCAATAAGCACTATAATTCAATAATTTTTGAAGTAACTAAAGCATGCTCATCTAACATAAGAGGGTTTGAAATTATACATTTGAAGAACTCTTCAAGATCTTGATTCTCAACTGTTATCTTCTCCGAAACTTGTTGTGAACCACCTCAAAATCTTCCCCACTATACTCTTGGAGGTTTAGAATGAGTTGTGGGACTCAAGAATAGCTTGAACGAAAAGAAACTTGGAGAGAAGCTCACTTCCACTCCAAATTTTTCTGTAAAAACTCTTTGAATGCATGCCTCAATTCCACTCCAATCTTCTTTATTTATTGTAGGCTATCATGCAAAAAAGATGGTTGCATGAGATACAGCTCATGTTTGGAGTTATTTGAAGCAAATGTAAATGGGTTTTGTGTGAGCTAGTTGAAGATAATAATGGAAAAAATCAAACTTCCATTTGTGTTGATTTTCTTATTTTTCAATTTTTCATCAAATGATTTCAAAAACCAATTTGATTTTTAAAGTTGAAAATATTATTAATTTTGTAAAATTAATTTTCTAATAAAATTAATAAATGATTATTTAAATAATTCAATTAATTCTAATTAATTTAATATCAAATATTAAATTAATTTTTACACAAATTCACCTTCATATATTTAAATCATATTTAAATATAAATTCTCCTATTCCGTTTAATTCTAATTTGAACGTTTCAAGTTAACTTATCACGCTACTCTAAAGCTAATCCATTTACAAGCTAGTAAGGGGACCTCGCGGACCTACAAATCATGGGCTCCAACAATTCGAGATTAATTGGCTAAATTCATTATACCGAATTAACCCTCATTCGTTAACTAATGGGTCACTCCACTAAAACCCATAGTTGAATTCCCTTCACTGTAGATATATTATGTCCATTTGATATAACCATGATCAGTAAGTCGATCCTTCACAGGTCGTTTGTAATCACAATTGGGTCAAGATCACCATTTTACCATGTGAATACATCTCGTTTCTTAAGTTCCTACCGACCCTATAATGAACAATTTTGATTCATAATACTGATGAATCAAGTTCTTTCTCTATCAAGAGAAGGCGGGGCCCTGATTGTTCAAGACCTGGAATCATTATTTAAGAGAATAACCTATTTGCTAACCCTAAATCAAGTAGGAGTAAATTCCATCTTGCAGGGCTATGTCCTCAGCTATTCATCTGGTCTTATCCCTAAAATAGAAGGCTTATTGAATAATGTTATTGGACTACTCTCACCCATACAGATCAAAGGATAATTCCAAACAAACAGAAGTTCATAGCTAGCTCAGGATTAAAATCGAGTTTGAAGGAAATCAACATTCGAGATTTCCGTGAGCAGAGGAACAAGACTATTCCAAATTACAATCATGAATGAACAAATCATTTACAGTTGACTTCAATACAAGCGGTTATACAATTTACAGAGAAATTACAGCATGAAACAACAAATGTACAGAGGAAAAAACTGTACTAACAACGGTAGAAGCGTCTCCACGCTCCGATGCGCACTTTGATCGAACAACAGCAACCATAAGTGCTCGATTTACACGACCGCAACACCGCATTAACACTTCGCGCTTGTACTTAACGATCTCCTCGATCACGTACTCCTTCACAACAGTGAACGGACACCTCCGCAACACCACGAACGGCCTCCAGAAAACGTCGATGGAGTCAAGTTGAGTCTGACACCACCAACAAGGCAACCTTAGTATTCTTAGTGTGAGAATCCAGAGGGTGGGCTATGTTCGAACTTGGTGTGAGGCAGACGAACGAAGGGAACAACGATAGCGTACACGACTGGGCAAGTGGGAGAACTCGGGGACCTATCGTATAGATCGATGCCCAGATAAAACTATGCGATCGTCTAGCAAAGGCTATGTGATCGTTTAGCTCTATCGTTTAGCTCGGTCTGTCGCCTACAGACTCTACACGATTGTGTACCTTGGACCAGCGATCGTCAAGGAAAGCTATCCGATCATTTAGTAAATACTACACGATCATTTAGCTCGCCCAGTTTTCGTTTAGTAAATCTGTATTTACTTGACGACTTCCATGAGTTTCTTTTCGCTCGAGAGAAAACTCAAATTCTTTTTCAAACTTTCGTAAAAAACTTCCTCTCCTTTTCAAAAAAAATAGGAAACCACTTTCCTTTATACTCACGGTTACCATGATCCAATAATCACCCACTACATTTGGTTATTTAAAAGAAAAAGTATTAATTATCTAATAATTAACATTATTATAAATATAAATGATAACCAACTTATCATACTATATTTATAACCTATAGTTTTAATATTTCATCTCATGAAACATATAAACCATAGTTCTTTTTCTATCCCATGGTACTAAATATAAATCTCATTTACATCAATCCTCCACTAGATGTATCTTATACATCATACCGATTATATCATATATAATCAAAATACCTCTTGTCAATGTAAACATTTCAAATCAACACCAAGAACTAATCCTCAACAGAATCCAAGTTACCAAGGGGACCTCATGGACCTGTAGATCCGAAGCTCCAACGATACGTGAATAACTGACTAAACACTTTAGTCATGAAATCCACCATCCATTAACTGCCAGGCACTCCACTAAAGATCGAAGCTGAACTCTCCTCACTACAGATATATTATGTGTACATCTTAACCAATCAATAGTTTGACAACCCTTCACAGATCGCTCGTAAGTACAGCTGGGCCAATAACCGTTATGCCCCTGTAGTTACATCTATCTCCTTAAGTACCACTGATCCCTCTAATGAACATAAGTCATAGTCCTACCATGACTAAGTCTTCTCTTCCAAAGAGAAGTTATGGCCACTATATTCAAGCCTCGGAATCAGCCCTTAAGGGAACAATCTCTCTACTTATCCCTACTTCGACAAAGGGGTGAATTCCATCTTGTGGATTGAGTTCTCAACTCCTAGATCAGACAAGTCCCCAAAAAGGTAGGCATGTTGAGTTGGCAATCTGGCCACTCTCACCCATACTAATCAAAGGACCGCCTTCAAAGGCAGGAGTTCATAAAACACTTAGGATTGAGGTCGTGTCACCTATGGTCGTTTAGGTGAGATGCAAGTCTCTAGTATCAACGACGTTATATACAGAGTCTAGTCATCTCGTGGTCAAGGTCTTATACAAACTCTTTACATAGGACATCCCCGCTCCACGTCTCCACATGAATGGTCAGGATCTACTATCTGTAGTAGTTTACAACACTTGCAAATCTCTACAAAGCGAGCTGTATCTGTAGTGTCACAAGGATTTGGTATCCCACCTTAATCCTTATACTACAGACCGATTTAGGTTATCACTTAAGGCATGATCCACTTGTATATCACATATACATGCTTAAGTTCACATAAGATAACCAAAGAGTTTTGTTTATTGGATATGAGTAAATGCTAAAATGAAATAACACTTATTTTATTCATTGAACAATGTGTATCTTTACAAAATAACGAGACTTTAGAAGAATTAGGACACCAGTCCCAACAATCTCCCACTTGTCCTAATGACTCGGGAGACTAATGTACAATACAATATAAAAATGTACAATATACAATAAACTAGGGCATACCCCAGTATCATCTCCCACTTGCCCTAGACAAGATGCTGCATGTCCCGCAGACCCAAACTCTCCAGGTGATCCTCGAACATTTTAGCCGTGAGTGCCTTTGTAAAGGGATCAGCAACGTTGTGCTTCGATGCAATCTGCTGGATTATCACATCACCACGACGCACAATCTCCCTGATCAGGTGATATTGCCGTTCTATGTGCTTACCTCGACGATGACTCCGAGGCTCCTTCGAATTTGCCACAGCCCCGCTGTTATCATAATAAAGAGTGATAGGAAAATCCATATTTGGAACAACATCTAAATCTATAAGGAACTTCCTCAGTCAAACAGCCTTTTTAGCTGCTTCAAAAGCCGTTATGTATTCGACTTCTATAATGGAGTCCACGATGCATCCTTACTTGATACTTCACCAAATTACAGCCCCTCCATTCAGAGTAAACACTAACCCCAATAACGATCCGCGAGAATCTCAATCGGTCTGAAAGTCAGAGTATGTGTATCCTATAAGGATCAAATCCTTATCTCTATACACAAGTATATAGTCCCTTATTCTCCGAAGATACCTGAAGATCGTCTTGACCACCGTTCAGTGATCAAATCCTAGATTGAACTGATACCGACTGAATCCTACTGCATGACAAATGTCGGGTGTGGTACACAACATTGCATACATCAAGCTTCCTACAGCAGAAGCATAGGGAATCCATCTCATCTCCTCAACCTCTTGAGGTGTTTTAGGACATTAATCCTTAGACAGAACGATTCCATGCCTGAAAGGTAACAAACCCCTCTTAGAATCCTACATCTTATACCTGATCAACATTTGATCAATGTACGATGCCTGAGACAGGGCTAACTGTTTGTTCTTGCGATCTCAAATGATCTGGATCCCTAGAACATATTGTGCCTCACTCAAATCTTTCATTTGGAACTGGGCAGCTAGCCAACTCTTAATGTCAGTCAGATATCCTGCATTATTCTCAATGAGCAGGATATCATCCATATACAGTACCAGGAAAGCTACTGAGTTGTTGATGATCTTCTTGTAAACACAAGGCTCATCAACGTTCTGGTCAAAGCCAAATGACTTGACAACATGTCAAATTTGATTTTCCAAGTTCGAGATGCTTGTTTCAGCCCATAAATGGACCTATTAAGCTTGCAAACTCTTTGCTTTTGATCTGGAACTACGAACCCCTCTGGTTGAGTCATATAGATAGTCTCCTCAAGATTACCATTCAGAAAGG
This sequence comes from Benincasa hispida, assembly GCF_027475165.1. Classification (NCBI taxonomy): domain Eukaryota; kingdom Viridiplantae; phylum Streptophyta; class Magnoliopsida; order Cucurbitales; family Cucurbitaceae; genus Benincasa; species Benincasa hispida. The sequence continues at coordinate 14,073,359 of NC_143483.1, forward strand.
CAGTCTTGACGTCCATTCGTCATATTTCATAATCATAAAATGTAGCTATAGACAGGAGAATCCTGATAGACTTAACCATGACAATAGGTGAGAAAGTTTCCTCATAGTCAACTCCCTCAATCTGGGTATAATCCTTTGCCACAAGTGTAGCCTTAAAGGTTTTCACCTTTCCATCTATACCTCTCTTTCACTTATAAATCCACATACACCCAATAGGTTTGACCCCATCAGGTAGATCAACAAGCTCTCAGACGTTGTTGAAGTACATAGACTCCATTTCCTAGTTCATGGCCTTAACCCATTCATTTTTGTCAACATCTTCCATTGCTTTCTTAAAAGACAACGGATCCTCGACCCCATATTCGTAATGACGCTTTGGGCTTCAGTCAAACTCATGTAGCGATCTGGTGGGTTCATAACCCTCCTACTACGTCAAGGTAGTCTTAACTCTTGAGCTGGTTGACTTGACGTTCCGACCTCAACAACTCTTGTTGATCTGTCGGCCTGTTCAACAAAGTGGTAACCTAGGTTACTTAAAAAATGAAATAGTCAGTTTTAATAGTAAACGTTCATTATAAAGAGAAGTGACTATGTTCTCAACTATTCATCCGATCTTATCCCCAAAAGGGATGGATTATTGAACAATGTTATTGGACTACTCTCACCCATGCAGATCAAAAGATAATCCCGAACCAACAGGAGTTCATAGCTAGCTCAGGATTAAGATCGAGTTAACCTAGGTTACTTAAAAAATGAAATAGTCAATTTTAATAGTAAACGATCGTTATAAAGAAAAGTGACTATTTTCGTGGTCCATTCTATGTGCAAACTCATTGCATAGGATGCCCCCACTCACATGTCTCTACATGAATGATTTGTGAATCACATCATTTGTATTACCTACAAAATGGGCCGCATCCAATAGTATTACCAGGATGAGATACCCAATTTAATCCATATACTTATTAGACCATTTAGGTTATATACTATTAATTTGATCCTATTTATGTCACCACATAAAGTTAAAGTATTCACACTATAGCTATGGATATGTTTATTGGATTTTCATAATAGAATACAACATCAACAACTTTATTGAATAAGTTACTCAATAATATTTTATTGAAAAATAAAATGTTTAACACGAACTGTGAGTTCTAGGACATTCCTAGCAATCTCCCACTTGGACTAAAACTCCCGTAAGAACAAATATATACAATACAATGTTGAGAAACATAAAAGGAAAATACAATAAACTAGGGCATCGTTAATACCATAGATATTCTCCCACTTGCCCTAGATTACACTACTCGGAGTCCCAGTCTAACCAAGTAGCCCTCAAACACTTTAGTCGAGAGGACCTTTGTGACGTTCACATTTTCTCGATGTACGATCTCTCTAATAAGATGGTACTTTCTCTCAAGTATTCCACGTTTGTGACTCCTTGGTTATTTGAGTTGGCAACAATACCACTATTGTCACAATATAGTGTGATAGGTAGGTGCATATCTGAAACTACTTCCTAATCAGCCAAGAATTTGCGTAGCCATACTGCTTTTTTAGCAGCTTCACATGCAACCACGTATTCTGCTTCCATTGTGGAGTCAGCGATACAACTTTGCTTAATGCTTCTCCAAACTATAGCTCCTCCATTAAAAGTGAAAACAGATCCTGAAGTAGATTTCCTGGAATCTACGTCAGTTTGGAAATTAGAATCAAGTATTTTAGGCATCTCTATATTTAGAATGGCCTTCGTTTCAGTTGGTTTTATTATGTACAAGTTATTTTCAAGTCTTGCAGAACAAATGTGAACACCTCTTCAATAAACAAACACTTCATTGGATTCAAAAGATATCATGTACATACTTTCTAGCAGACAGGAAATGGAGATCAAGTTTCTTTTCATCTAAGGTACATAATATAAATTCCTAAGTAAGATAAAAGACTCTCCAAAAATAGCTCAACATCTCCAACTGCATGAGTTGAAATGACTTCACCCGTTCCCACCTTGAAAGTCATTTCCTGTTCAGAAAGTTATCTCCAAGAACTAATTTCCTGTAAAAAGTACAAACATGATTAGTGGCACCTGAATCTAATATCCAGATAAGGTGAGTATTCTCCACTAGACATGTTTCAACTGCTAGTAAATCGGATTTACCTTGTTTTGCCTTTTCCGCTTTCTTTTCAGCCAAATACTTTGGCAATTACGCTTTCAGTGCCCATCTCCTCCGCAATGGAAACATTTTCCTTTGGGAGTTTTGTTTTTGTTTTTGTTTTTCTTAGCAATGGTTTTCTTTTTTCCCTTTTTCTTTCTTCTTTATTTGTACGGATTTGTCTTTCGAAGAAGAAGGAACAAACTTCTTATTATCAGTAGGTTTCATTCCAGACGTAGACCCTTTAAAAAACTTCTTAGGTTTAGAAATAACATTTATTTCTTTCTCCTCCAGTTTCATCATAGACTGATATGTCTATAACTCGTTCAACAACGTGGTCAGATTATAAGTAATTTTGTTCATAACAACATTGGTTCTGGCAGATAACTCTTCAGGAGAGATTCCAATATCATACTTACTTGACTTGTTTCATCTATCATCGTCCCATGAGACTCAGCAACATTAAAATGGACGATCATATCGAGAACATGTTCTCTAACGTTGGTTCCATCTTTCATGCGAGTAACGTAAACATACTCAATGGCTTCATGTCGAACAGAGGATGACGGTTGCCCAAACATCTCCGTAAGCGACGCCATTATCTCACGGGCGGTGGGCATAACCTCATGTTTCTTATCAAGTACATCAGATATACTTGCTAAGATGTAGGCCCGAGCTTTCATATTAGCCCTTACTCACCTATCACAGATGTCCCAAACATTTTTGTTCGCTGTTGTACTGGAAACCGGAAGACATTCCTCCATCAACACAAACCTCAAATTATCCACAAGTAACATTGTATTGATGTTGGATTTTCAGTTTGAATATCCTTCACCATTAAATTTATCGAAAGCTAGCAACTGTATGATTGAATTCGACATTGCTGAAACAATTTAAACAAATTCTATTAAATTTTTATGCATTTAAATCCAATTTTAGCAAAATAATAAAGTACCGAATAAATCTTTATCTATTTGCAACAATACTTTAGTGATTTAGAATAATTGCTACCGGGGGTAGTCAATAATTCATTCACTGAAGCAAGACAATTCTTGACCAAATACTATATCAGAATAACTCTTTACTCCTATAGTTCTTTTGGTTATTGTTTTCGGTCAAGATCTTTACTAACAATTAGTAATTCTTGTAAGTGTGACCCACCATTTTTAGATCTTATAGAACGGTATGAATATGCCCCTGAAATATAAGACAATACCCAAGATGGAACTATAAGACCCTATTCATTTTACTGAAGCCTGTGTTGTTTCGAATCCTATGTTACAACCCTCTCAGAGGATCGTCATGGTTAACAACTAGCTAATGCCGCCTAAAAACGACAGCAGGTGCAACATAGGAATCTCACGGTTCAAACTAATGGAGGAGGTCGTAGGACAATGTTGACACATTTCCTTCACCCACTTACTATGAACTACTTCCCTTATTCACCTTGTTATTGACCGATGCAAACACTTTTTGAATGGAGTAGTCGCGGTAAAAGCGACACGTAGCCGAGCATGGATCTCACGGTGTGAACTCTTGAGGACGTGAGAGCTAATAACTATATATCAAATATATTATTAATCTCCCACTGAAGTGTTCTATATGTTTGGGTATTTACTTAGGTATTAAATAGCTAAATTTAAACAACCTAAGTCTATATCATTTTTACCAAGTATAATAATTATATTTGGATATAATCCTACGATGTCTAAGTGTTTAAACCATTTTTAAACCTCACACCACTCATGCAAGCTCATAAAATCAATTAACAATGCTCAATCTTTCGGTTATAATCCCTAGGTAGGAGAGGTTCCATAAACCGTCAACTTAAGTACCCCCGACCTTAGACAGGTTTATGAACCGATTTGAGTTTGTAACCAAATTTTATAAGGTAACAATCTATTTTAATGATTAAAACTAGTTGTTAACTTAAGTGAGCATGCAGTTGTTCTTCGTTATGGATTTTAAACGTCTAACCCAATTTTATAACAGCTTACAAAATCTTAGACATGCTAAACATCCACAACATACAACAAACGCATTCAATATCTAATATAATAATTATATTAAATAAAAGAAACCCTAACATGCATACTATATATTATAACATTTTATAACATACTTTCAATGCATGTACCATGCTTCCTACGGTGGGGTTTTAAATCTACATGGCATATTGTATGCATATACATGATTTATTTAATTATTACATACATCACATGCATAAACAAGTAAATAAAAACTGATATGGTTTTATTTTTGGCATAAACAACCAAACAAATGCCTAATTATTACAAAACAGCTTCAAAACTACTTTTGAACCGCTCGAACCACTCCAAATCTAACCCAAACAACTTGAACCGAACTGGAAAAGTCTGAAGCAGACCAACAAAGTCTGAACCGAACTAGCCAAAAATCTTTTGAGGCTAAACTGGACAAGACCTCGAGAAAACCAGTCTAACTGGCTGTTCTCGGTCCATGCTCGAAATCTTGCTAAGGCTCATGTGTAGCACTGATGTCTATCATCTAGAATGATCGTCTTATGTCGAACAGAGGTACACAATCATGTAGTGCCTTATAACTCTCGTGTATCGACATCATCTAGTGTCGGGTAGAGCTACACGATCGCCATCGTCTTGCAACTATCGTGTATCACCACCGTCTAGTGTCGGGCAGAGCTACACGATCATGTAGTGCTATCGTATAGCGTCGAAAAAAGCTACATAATCGTGTAGTGCTATCGCATAACACTTCAACGCATCATTCAGCGCCGCAGCTACAGAATCGTGTAGTGCCATCATATATCACTTCAACGCATCGTTTAGCACACACCGCTACACGATCGTCTAGCGTACAACACTACCACAACTAGTGCCCATAGCTACACGATCGTTAAGCTTTTCTTCACATCGTTTAGCACCCGTAGCTAGACAATCATCTAACATTTAAACCTCAACGACGATATTTGAGCAGAGGCTGAAAAACTGAAATCTGCAACTCGGCCTTCTTCACTTGTTTCTTCAATTACATCTTAATTTCACTTTAATGACTGCAAATAAATTACAGACTATTGAGAACACATATAAGCTCATGAATCAAGAGCCAATTATAAATTTAATCAAGAAATCAAAGAGAAATTAAATGCCAAAACTGAGAAAACCATATCAGTGCGCCAGTTTCATATAACTCATGAAAAACACCCACCATACCAAAATTAAACAGAATTGAATGCTTATATGATGCTCTGATACCAATTGTAAGAGTATATGAGTATGCAACAGAAGCAACAAGGATCAATAAACACTCTAATTCATTAATTTTATCAGTAATTAAAGCGTGCTCATCTAACATAAGAGGGTTTGAAGTTATACCTTTGTAGAACTCTTCAAGATCTTGATTCTCAACTGTTATCTTCTCCGAAACTTGTTGTGAACTACCTCAAGATCTTCCTCATTATACTCTTGGAGCTTTAGAATAATTTGTGGGACTCAAGAACAGCTTGAACGAAAGGAAACTTGGAGAGAAGCTCACTGCTACTACCTACTTGAAAAACAATTTCTTCAGCCCGAATTTTTCTGTAAACACTCTTTGAATGCATGCCTCAATTCCACTCCAATCTTCTTTATTCATTGCGGGCTATCATGCAAAGAAGATGGCTGCATGAGATGTAGCTCATGCTTGGAGTTATTTGAAGCAAATGTAAATTGGTTTTGTGTGAGCTAGTTGAAGATGATAGTGGAAAAAACCAAACTTCCATTTGTGTTGATATTCTTATTTTTCCATTTTTCATCAATGATTTCAAAAACTATTTTGATTTTTAAAATTGAAAATATTATTAATTTCGTAAAATTAATTTCATAAATTAATTTTCTAAGAAAATTAATAAATGATTATTTAAATAATTCAATTAATTCTAATTAATTTAATATCAAATATTAAATTAATTCTTATTTAAATATAAATTCTCTTATTACGTTTAATTCTAATTTGAACGTTTCAAATTAACTTATCATACTACTCTAAAGTTAATCTATTTACGATCAAGTAGGGGGACCTCGCGGACCTACAGATCATGGGCTCCAACGATCCAAGATTAATTGGCTAAACTCATTATATTGAATTAACCCTCATTCGTTAACTAATGGGTCACTCCACTGAAGCCCATAGTTGAACTCCCTTCACTGTAGATATATTATATCCACTTGATATAACTATGATCAGTAAATCGATCTTTCACAGGTCGTTCGTAATCACAGTTAGGTCAAGATCACCGTTTTACCCATGTGAATACATCTCGTTCCTAAAGTTCCTTTTGGCCCTCTAATGAACAATTTTAATTCATAATACTTATGAATCAAGTTCTTTCTCTATCAAGAGAAGACGGGACCCCAATTGTTCAAGACCTGGAATCAATACTTAAGAGAACAATCTATCTGCTAACCCTAAATCGGGTAGGAGCGAATTCTATCTTGTAGAGCTATGTCCCCATCTATTCATCCAGTCTTATCCTCAAAATGGAAGGCTTATTGAGCAGTGCTATTGGACTACTCTCACTCATGCAGATCAAAGAATAATCCCAAAAAAACAGGATTTTATAGCTAGCTAAGGATTAAGATCAAGTTAACCTAGGTTACTTAAAAAATGAAATAGTCAGTTTTAACAGTAAATGGTCGTTATAAAGAAAAGTGACTATTTTCGTGGTCCAGTCTATATGCAAACTCATTGCATAGGATATCCCCACTCGCATGTCTCTACACGAATGATCTGTGGATCACATCATTTGTATTATCTACAAAATAGGCAGCATCCAATAGTGTTACCAAGATGAGATACCCAATTTCATCCATATAATTATTAGACCATTTAGGCTATATACTATTAACTTGATCCTGTTTATGTCACCACATAAAGTTAAAGTATTCACACTATAGCCATGGATATGTTTATTGGATTTTCATAATGGAATGCAAAATCAACAACTTTATTGAATAAGTTACTCAATAATATTTTATTGAAAAATAGAATGTTTAACACGAACTACGAGTTTTAGGACATTCCTAACAGTATACAATTATTTTTGTCCATGGTGATACCTCTTGGTCGAGAGTGTGCTTCACAAAGAAGATATTTAGATTTTGACCAATATGTTTCCAGAATATTCTATTCCCATAAAAGATTTTAAATTTTAGTATAGAGGGTATTTCTGTGGGTTAGTTGATAATTGTTTAGTACATAATTTTCATTCGCGTGACTTGATGGAGTATTTAGCTATTATAAATGTATGAGACTTAAAGTTATTTTTAGTATAAGGTGTGTGCCAAAATATGACAAATGTTCCATTTAATACAAGATATTTGCATTACTCATACTAATGAAGATTGAAGTTGCTTTTAGTATGTGTGACAACAAATGACAAAGATTTTAACTATTTATAAGTTGAAGATATTTGTTGAGCTTAATATGAAACTCACTTCATATATTATAGTTATTTTGAATATAAGGTATTTGCTTATACAATATTTATAATTAAAATATACTTTATGATTATGTTAATGATGTTTTGTGAAAATTAGTACATCAAGTACGACTTTTCTAATATCACTTTTTAGTTATGATTCTAAGATTTTGAGTTCTAACATAGATTTGGTTATTGATATCATTTTAGATATTCTTCTTTAAGAAATTAAGTTTGATTTTAACGGTTTTATTATTATTATTTTTTTCATTTGCATCACGATAAGTACAACTTCTCTAAAATACCAAATTTGGGAGATTGGGTGGTTTAGTTTATTAATCTTATTTTAGGTTGTTAGAATGGTTTGAATACACTATATTTATAGAAATTTGTCAATAGGAGTATTTTTGTCCATTGTTATATATTAAATAGTATCCACATTAGTCGTTTGGTCATTTTCCCCACAAAAAATCAGTTTTGTCATTTTCTAACATGTCATTCTATTTTGACCATTTGTCTAGTCACCCCTTATTATAATCAGGGTCCTAAACATGGAGCCTAATCCACACACTTGAAGTTAGGGCTCAAACAAACTGATAACTGGCAGAAATGCCAGTTTTTATAAGCCTTTTACTTAGAATCATGAGGGCTAATAAGTAGAAAATGTGGTGATAATACTTAAAATTTACGAAAATTTGAGTTTTGCATCAATTAGCACCTAGATACTCACTGACCCCAATATTATGCGTTACTCCATGCCAAAGTGTCTATTTTGTAGCTATCGCAGGACTCAAACGCATGCGTTCGAAATAAGCAATCACGGACAAACGCATGTGCTAAAGCCAGGCGATCGCAAAGACAAACCTATGTGCTGAAGCCACAGAGACAAATGCATGCACTGAAAGTTAGATCGAATGTGTCCATCGCATGGAAGTTGTGGTAATCAAGCAAATGCGGTGATCAACTGGAAATTGTAGCCACGGAGTAACAACCGTAATAGTAGGACGACCGCAAGATGGGTAGAAGGCATTGATACTTCAGCTGAATCAAGCTCAGATGCATACCTTAGGAGTATCAACAAGATAAGACGATATGACAGTGCCCATACCGCAACAAAAGCATCAGTGAGCCATAACACAATCATGATAGCTGTCGGTGTTTAAACTCTATAAATAGCCTTTTGGACCTTCATTTCAAGACATCCGAATTTTTGTCTCAAGGCAGAGGTTTGTGATCATAGATGAGAGCTTGAACGAGATTTTCAGTGAGAATTCTTTATCTCCACAAACCAGACCGAGTGACGACCAGAGCTTTCGCCAGAGATAGAGCTCAAGAGAGACATCTCCACCATTCATCCATGGCACCACCAGTAGCCTTGACGCAGAGTCCTTCCTTTCTCTTCTAATCTCTATGTTGTATTACATTTTAGCTTAAGATATTAAGATATTTTGTGATCAATGCAAATCTTAACTCTTTCATTGTCGTCTTCTTCATCATCTTCATCTTTATCATAGTTTATCTTCAGCATTTATTTATCAAAGACAATCATATGCTTAATCGTGTAGCCTAGAGATAGGATGCATGAAGCAACCCACCGAAAGGTGTGCATTGTGCGAGTATAGTGAGTTAATCCTCTTTTCTTGATGAAAGGCTGTAGCAACGCCTGTCTATGGGATGTTTCATTGCTTGTCTATAGGTTATAGCCGTGTCTAACTGCCTGAGAAGGTAAGAGATGGAACGCACTAAAGCAAAGTTTGCAATTTTCCTAGAGATAGCCACAATCTTATGCTCGACCCAACCATGTACTGTAAAGATATAGTCATGCGGCTGACCACCGAGAGCTATACGACGCGTTAGTGCAATGAGCTGGGATTACTCGGGCGATTTAAGATAATAAATATTAGTATGCGTTAATGGTTGTTGTGTCCTACCTATTCTCATCGCAACTCTTCTATTGCTCAATCTGTTTAGTTAGGAGTAGGAATAGTTTGTAAATCCACTAAACTTCTTTTTATTTTTCTTTTCATCGCCTCAAACGCATTGCTTTACAAGCATTATTGAGTGACAAGTTCCTGTGTTCGACCTCAGATTACCCGAGAAACTTGCGTTTGCGTTATACTTGGCGCGAGCGTAAGAAAACTTGTGATAGGAACGCGTGGTCATTGCATACTAGATTAACACATCTTCATTCCGACGCATGACCTCAGACGCATGGGTGCTAATACATAAGCCATGTCTAACGCATGATTTCATGTGTAGCCCCATCCCTCCATAATAAATAAATAAACAATCCTTTCCTAAAAATCAACACAAACTCATAATCATAAGGAATTCGACCTAAAATAGACAAATATTACTTGGTAACTATTTCATGTTTTGGTTTTTCAAAATTAAGTCTATTTTGTTGGAGTATGTCAGCAAGCAGCGAAAGTAACAAGGATCAATAAGTACTCTAATTTATTAATTTTGGCAGTAACTAAAGCATGCTCATAATAAAAACAAGAGGGTTTTAAGCCATACCTTTGTAGAACTTCTTCAAATCTCGATTCTCGGCTGAAAACTTCTCCAAATCTTATTGTAGACCACCTCAAGATCTTCCCCACTATTCTCTTGGAACGTTAGATTGAGTTGTGGGCTCAAAATAAGCTTGAATGAAGAGAACTTGGAGAATAACTCACAGCAGCAACCCACTTGAAGAACAACTTCTTCAACATGAATTTTTCAGCAACAATTCTATAGATGCATACCTCAATTCCGCTCCAATCTTCTCAATATATTGCAGGCTATCATGCAAAGAAGATGGTTGCATGAGATGCAGCTCTGCTTTGAGTTATTGAAGCCAAAATAGGTGGGTTTTGTGTGAGCAAATTGATGGGTTATTGGAAAAAACCAACATTCCGTTTTGTATTTTTTTTAACTTTTTCAATTTTTACCAAAATGAATTCTAGAATTGAAAATATTATTAATTTTACAAAATTACTTTCATAAATTAATTTTCTTAATAAAATTAATAAATAATTATTTTAATAATTTTAATAATTCTAATTAATTTAATATAAAACATTAAATTAATTTTACACAAATCCACCTTCATATATTTAAATTATATTTAAATATTAATTCTCCTATTCCATTTAATTCTTAAAATTAAACGTGTAATTATATCTCATATAATCACTAATTCCTTTAATTCTAATTTGAATGTTTCAAATTAACTTATCACGCTACTCTAAAGCTAATCCATTTATGAGCTAGTAGGGGGACCTCGTGGACCTACAGATCATGGGCTCCAACGATCCGAGATTAATTGGCTAAACTCATTACACCAAATTAACCTCCATTTGTTAACTAATGAGTGACTCCACTAAAGCTCATAATTGAACTCCCCTCATGGTAGATATATTATATCCACTCAATATAACCATGATTAGTGAGTTAACCCTTCATAGGTTGTTTGTAATAACGGTTGGATCAAATGTCTGTTTTATCCCCGAGATTACCTCTTGTTCCTTAAGTCCCACTGATCCTCTAATGAACAATTGATTTGTGATTTAACCAACAAACCGAGTCCCTCTCGAGTCAATGAGAGGGTGGGACCCCTTGTTCAAGACCCGAAGTCAGCGTTTTAGGGAACTTTATTATCCCTAAAAGCGGGTAAGAGTGAATTCCTTCTTGCACCCTATGTCCCCAGCTATCTACCCGGTCTTACCCCTGAAATGGAGATTTATTGAGCCGGTGTTGTTGAGCCAAGCTCACCTATACAAATTTAAGGATAATCCCGAATAAACAGGAGTTCATAGTTAGCTCAGGATTAAGGTCAAGTTACCTAGGTCATCATTTTGAAATAGTCAGTCTTAAACAGTAAACAACGTTGTTATAAAGTAAGAGTGACGGATTTTGTGGTCCGATCTTGTACAAACCCATTTGTATAGGATGCTCCCACTCCTCATGTCATAACATGTATGAATTAGAATTACTTCGTTTGTAGCACTTTACAACTCTTTGTAACAACTACAGAGTAGGTCGCATCCAATAGTGTTACCAGAATAAGACACCCAACCTTATTCATATAATGTAGATAATTTTGACTATTTACTAGAACCTGATCCACTTTTATGTCTCCACATAAAGTTCAGGTACTCATGTAATAGTCATGGGTCTTTTAGGTTTATTGGATTTCTAATAAGCAACACATATATTTAATAACAAACACTTATTGAATTTTCAGAATAAGTTTTATTGTTTACAAACCACGAGTTTTAGGACATAAAACCCAACATATTTTCTATTAGTTTCTTACAATGATTTACATCTTTGTATAATAGTTGAATTCTTAGTCAAATTCTAAAAACAAAAACATGTTTTTAAAAACTTCTTTTTTGAGTTATTAAATTTTGGCTTGGTTTTTTACAACAGTGGTAAAATGTACATAATAAATCAAGAAATTTAAAGACAAAATGAATGTTTAAAGGTTTAATTTTAAAAACAAAAAACCAAAAATTAAGGCTTCATTTGTTAACCATTTCATTTTTTAAAATTAAACTTAATTTCTCTCAAATTTTTTTACCATGATTTGTATCTTTTTTTCGTGGAATAATTGAAATCTTAACCAAATTCCAAAAATAAAAACTACTTTTTTTGTAGCTTTCAAAATTTGGCTTGATTTTTCAAAACATCGTAAAAAAATAGATAACAAAATGAAAAATTTAGGGAGAATGAGTACTATTTATACGCTTAATTTTAAAAAACAACAAAAAAAAAACTAATGATTATAAAATCGAGCTTAAATAATTGTCAAACGGAGCTTAAAGTATTGTAAAGATACGTGGAGGTTTATTCTTCACATTAAAAAATTAACTTTTTTTATTATTATCCTCTTTGCATAGTGCCTTTAATTTTAATTCTCAAGGAATAAATTGTAGTTTTCAGTTGATCACATTATTAACATTAGCTGGAAAAAAGAGATCAGTGTATTTATTGAGCACTCCACAAAATGAGGAGATCTTACCAAAATATACATTTCATACATTAATTGCTCATTTGATCGTTAACTAATTTCGAGATAGATTCTTAGGTTTATCCAATAAGAATAAATAGTATTTAGATTATCTCAATAAAAAAAAGGGTTGAATTTATTAAACTTTCTTCAAAAATCAAAGAGAACCGATATTTGTAGAACTATGATTTTTTTTTAGTACATCATAAACTATGAATCAGTTCAATCGAATCTTAAATCAAATAATTTACTTCAAAATTGGCTCTGTTTAATGCAACATTAGATCTTAATATATGATTTTATAATTATAGTTTTAGTAGAGAAATAAATATTAATTAAGAGAAAGGGGATAAGTAACTATTAAATCTTATAATTTGACATATACATAGTTTTTATTTGACTCAGACTTTTGTAAAAAAAAAAAATAGTAAAAGGAAAAAGTGAAAAAAAAACCTCTAAAAATTACTAAATTAAAGTGCATTAAAGAAAGATTTGTTTCCAAATAAAGGAAAATGAGCTAATTTATCTATAGATATAGCAAGATATCACTATTTATTAATGATAAACTACTATAGACATCTATTAGTGTTAGTGATAGAAGTCACGATCTATCAATAATAGATAGTGACATTTTGATATACTATTTAAAAATTAAAATAATTATCCTTAAAGAATGAACAACTCTCAAAATCCCAATTATAATTAGGATTTATAGGTTTTTTTCTAAATGTTCTTGAAGTTATAAATATTGTTGGACACTTAATTTAATTGTGATTTTTTTTTTTTTACCAACCAATTAAATTCACATTTTCCACACTAGTCAGTCATTTTCTTTTGGTTGTGAAAGACCTTTTTGACCTTTTCATTTTAAACTCACAAATTTTCAATTAACTTGTCTGCAAATAAAGGCAAAGGGTATGTGTAGATGAAAAGGAAAGAAAATGGAATATTAAACGAATTTGGGGGCGTTTGTGGCGCAAAATAGGTTATTATAGTCTACGAATTATAATAAACTGTCTGTGTTTATAGTCTGCGTTTGGGGTGCAGACTATTATAGTCTAGTTTATAATAGTACGTGTTTGGAGTGCAGAGTATTGTATTCTATCCTATAATAGTCTGTGTTTAGAGCGCAGGTTATTATAGTCTGAATTATAACAGTATGTAATTTGAATGTAGATTATTTTAGACTATGTGTAATTTTTTCTACTACCATATTTTATAATACTAATAATTGTGCATATGAAATATCTTATTTTGAAAATATAATTAAGACTATATGTTCCACCAATTTATACAAAATTAATTTAATTGTAATTTATATTAAAAGCTAACCACGATTTTTTTGTCATTTTGAGAGATATCTTGGTTAACATGACAAAAAAAAATGCATTGCTTTCGGATGCAATTCATATGTTTCATATATAAAGCTCTTTTTTTTAGGTACAAGCATCTCTAAGACAAAATAACTAACTCGTGATTGCATGATTAAAATATGACCCTTTTTTAGGTACCAAATGTGCTACAAACTTAAATGTATAATTAAAACAAACTAATCATTGTTCATTATTGAAAAGCAGTCCAAAACACAGGTTGATCAAACATTCTCTTCAAGGAGGAGGTTGTAATAGTCCAACTTCAAGACCGTGGGAATGGATAAGAAGCTCTCTGTATCTTGCACGCTACGAAATAAGATTTGCATAAGTTTCACCCTCTGTCGGTTATGCAATTAAGGAATATCTTGAAGTTGTTTACGACTTCTGCACGTAGTTCGACTTCAGTTGCACGCTTCTCTTTCGTCCATTCTGTAATGGCCTTCAATTGGTCATTTGCGAACTCCATCGCATTCCTAACAATCTCTACCGCTTCATCTTGATTCTCACTTTGCTTCCTCTTACTTCCTCTCGAAGCATTTCCTCCTTCAGTGCTTCAACCGATACGTGTTCCATACATGTCATCCTGTGACATGTCCATTACCTGACTAGACATCGTGGGGATCTTTGAATCCTGTGATTCACGAATAGGAACATCATCATTCATATGGTTTGGCACGTTAGATTTGACTTCCATAAAGGTCTCTAACCATCCTCCCGTAGCCTGATTCTTGCCAAAGACTGAGGCCAGATCATCATAGTATGGGAATGACTTGTGTAGAAACCCCTTTGCTGTAGGATGACTCTGCATGAAGGGTGAAGTGGATGTTATGATTTTGTTACCAACATTCGTAAATCAATTTAGACAAAATTGTACCTTCACCCATCCATTAAATAACTCCCGCTCTGCAGTGATGAATTGGAATTCCTCATTCCAGCCAAATCCACTACAAGTTGGTCGTCTCATTTCTGCAATCGGTTAGTAAGTCTCTTTCAGGGATTTGACTCAATAATCTATAGTTGGTGATCCTTGGATATTAAAATAAGGCAACTTCTTGGCCATCAAACTTTGTAGTTATGCCAAGTAGCCAGGTCGAAACATCCCATTGTCTGATCTCCATCCACTAAATGCGACCAACACCACCAAGCACTCGACTAACTTCGTTTCTTCTTCTTTAGTCTAGTTGTGCTTCAGGGCTCTTAAGGAACTTGACATTCTAGTGTATACACGTACATATTTTAATACAATTAAACAATAAATGACAAGTAGTTGTAGCAAAGCTAATGAGAGAGTTCATGGGTAAAGTTAAGCACAAAATATAGTAAACATAACGAGAGAGTTCCGAATGAAATCATTTCACAACAATAAACAAAAAGTATAAAGACACTACACATTACGCAACTCCCATTCAATAAACATTGGTTGCGCCAGTTCATCCCTCATTTGGGTCCATTCATTTGAACTCTCAATATAATTTATCTCATCCCCCCAAGCGGATGATTATTCATCTGCTTCTCACGTTCCGTGAATAGCCGAGACATTGAGGAATATCTAGAAAAGTATTTAAGGAATCGGTCTAATTCTATCTCTGTTCATTCCGTTTGAAGAAAGGAAGGATCCCAAAGAATCGATCTTTCTTTTAGTTGTTGAATCTCTTTTTGATTGATCAATGTGTGATATTCCGAATCCTCATTACTAATGGAATCGAAATGATTTCTGTAGAAAAGCTTGAATCCACCTCATCCAATTCCTCATTCGGTTCATTGTTAGTCATCTCCCTATTGATAAGATTGTGTAGAAGGCAACACACCATGATGGTTCGACATTGGATTTGCACTGAGTAGTATGATTTTCCTCGCAAGATTGCCCATCTACCCTTCAACAACCCGAACGTTCTCTCGATGACATTCCATGCACAAGAATGCTTCATGTTAAAAAATTCTCGTGGAGTTGTTGGTGCATTACCTCCTTCACGTCACTTTGAAAGATGATGTCTTTTGCCTCTATATGGAGCCAAAAAAACCCTCCGCATTTGGGTATCCGGCATCACATAGATAATAATACCTTGTTAAACGTCCAATTATTTCAAACCTTATATTATAAATACAATGAGTAGGGAGAGATGGTATGTGTAGCTAGTTATCCTTTGGAACCTTTAATTCGTTAGGTCGTGAGATTGCAGCTCTGAGAACTCGAGAATTAGCTATGGATCCTTCCCACCCTGATAAAACGAACACTAAGTCGCCATTTGTAACACATACACCAAGTACATTTTTTACAATTTCACTCTTTCTTGTCTTATACATTGGGCGATCAGTTGCGCTAACATTTACCTTGATGTACGTGCCATCTAATGCACCCAAACAATTCTGCATTAAAAAAAAATAAGAAATATTCATGCATGTATTTTCTCCTAAGAAAAAAGTCATGTCGAACTAATGTTGGTGTAGTTGAACTGTACCTCAAACCATTTCCATCGAGGATCTGTACACGAGTTTGTGACCGGCAAAAGTTTTTTTAATAACATGTCATGTAATCGTAACACCGCTAATAAAATAGTGTTGAAATGCCTAGAAAAAGTCTCACCAGACCATACAAATTATCTTTGAATTATCTAGTTCTTAACGTCATGGGCTAAAATATTTAAGAACACGGCAACCATCTCCTCCACATCTATAACTTCAGTTCCAACTAATCTGCCAGTTGTCTTATGTAAATCACATAAATGGCAAAACATCTTCTATCCATTCTTGTATTTTGACGATAACATAAATCGGACTCATGAATGAGTCGAAAGTATGTTAATTGTCTAATACAATGTCTACTGTCGTGTGATGTATTTTCTATCCTCCTATGATCATTCAGTAATAACTCTAGTGCTAAAAGTAACTGACGTTGTGAAGCCGTATATGCTTTTAGTATCGTAACTAGTTCTATTGGGTCCATTATGTACTAATAAATTTGGAACTGGTCCTGAAAGAAACATTTTAAATCATAAAATGATTACAAAACTAAAAATAAACTTAGTCAAATTCCAAAAATATTTCTTAGTCGTGTTAACACTATTTTTTTTATATTACTGTTTTTATATTACTTAAAAAACAACACTGTTTATATTACTTTTTTTTAAAAAAAATATTATTTTGTTAAGTAAACTTAGTTAAATTCCAAAAATCAACTTAGTCAAATTCCAAAAAGTTTTTATTTTCTAATACCATAGATGTCTTTACACAACCAACGACATAAAAAATAACATTCCATAAAAGGTAAATGATGGATGAGCATCGTGCTATATGTAAAGATACTTTGATTTTTTTTTACCATTTATAACATTTTTTTTTTATTGTCTATGAAAAGAAACAGGGGAGTGAATTGTCTCACTCCTTTGCAACACATTGATAAAACTCATTTTTATAAATTGAGAAAATAACTTTGATAAAAGTTGTTGAAAACACACC
Source organism: Benincasa hispida (assembly GCF_027475165.1). Lineage (NCBI taxonomy): Eukaryota > Viridiplantae > Streptophyta > Magnoliopsida > Cucurbitales > Cucurbitaceae > Benincasa > Benincasa hispida. Next base: position 14,090,792 of record NC_143483.1, read on the forward strand.
CATAGTTATTTGAAACTCTTGAAATACATACCAATTAAGAAAATAATTTATTCTCACATTTCTCATCTTCTCAGCTTTGCTCCCTTATTCTAATGCCCTTATTCTAATGGTTGTTTTTACTACTTTTTCTTGTTTCATAATGATAATACATACCAATTCCAAAAATAATAGATTATTTTAAATACCATGTAGAAATTTAAGAAATGACAAAGTCAAGCATTTTAATTCTTGATAGAGTTTCCAATTTATCAATAACATGAATCAAAATATTAATTGATCATTTTTACTAATATAATTATAATGAAGCTTTAGAAATAAATATTGCAAAAAATTTCCAATTTTTTTTATTTTTTAACTAATTGTCATGAAAATCTACTTTTAATTTAAAGCTGCAAAAGAAAGAACACAAAAAAAATAATAAATAAAAATAAAAATAAAAATAAATAAGAAAAAATTAACAAAAGTAACATATATTCAATCATCCAAATCTAGCAATATATATTCAATCATCCAAATCTAGCAATAAATATTAGGTCATGATATTATTACAGTCAAACATCCAAATATAGCAAAAACCAAATTACAATAAACAACATTAGATAAACAGTGTTTAAGTGCATGTAAATAGATAAGAAACAATTAACAAAAGTAACATATATTTAAGTGCATGTAAATACCTTAGCAAGAGAAAGTTGGTAAACAGTGTTTGATTCGGTTGATTCATATAAGACCAACCCTAAAACAAATTATAATAAACAACATTAATACACTAGTCAACAACCGTAATAAAAAAAAATGTTGGACAAAGAGGGAGAAGGCATACCATTTGCATTTATGAAGTAATTGGAATGGGTTTGTCCTTATACTTGAAGGCAAGTTAGAGCATAATTATAAAGGACAAAAAAACAAAAAACTGAATAGGGCCCAGCCTCAGAGTTATGAAATTCATTCATTGAAACTTGAATTTCAAATAATATCATGAATATGATAAATGAGAAACCAACAAAATGAATGTAATAAATAGTACCAACAAAATGAGAAACCAACGAGATGAATACAGTAAACCAACAATAGAAACTAAAAAGATGCAAAGAAAAGAAATAACACAGAATAAGAAAATGTTGGAGACGAGAAATAACATACCATGCAATTGAGATGAATGGGTTTGGCCTAAGGTGAAGTGAAGTGAGACACATATATATAGCTGTGTGAATACAATAAACAGTAATTAACAACCACTACCAGTAAATATAGAATAGACCATCCAAAAAAATGGGATATGGCAATGATGAATACCATAAACAGTACCTAGCAACTACTGTCCATCAATATACAATAAATCATCCTAAAATAGGGGATATGCTAATGATGAATGCAGGAAACAGTATCTAACTGTTGGATTTTATGTCCTAAAACTCGCAGTTTGTAAAATGATAAACATTTTCTATAGTCAATAAACTTATTATTTATTTTATAAAAGTATAAATCCAATAAACTAAGACCCATGACTATTACATTAGTACTTGAACTTTATGTAGAGACATAAGAGTGGATCGGGTTCGAGTAAATAGTCAAAATGATCTATAGTATATGAATAAGGTTAGGTACCTTATTCTGGTAACAGTGTTGGATGTGGCCTACTCTGTAGTTGTTACAAAGAGTTGTAAAGTGCTACATACAAAGTGATCCTAATTCGTACATGTTATGCCATGAGGAGTGGGGGCATTCTATGCAATGAGTTTGCATAAGATTGGACCAAGAAATAAGTCACTCTTACTTTATAACACTATTTACTGTATAAGACTGACTATTTCACTTAGATAACCTAGGTAACTCGATCTTAATTCTGAGCTATACATGAACTTCTATTTATTCGGAATTATTCTTAGATTTGCATACATGAGGGTTGGCTCAACAGCGCCAGCTTAATAAGCCTCCCATTTCAGGGGTAAGACCTAATAGATAGCTGGGACATAGGGTGCAAGATGAAATTCACGCCTACCCAATTTAAGGATAGAAGAAAGGTTATACTCTCAAGTACTGAATCTAGGTCTTGAACAAGGGGTCTCACCCTCTCACTGGGCTGAGAGAGTTTTGGTTTAATGATTAGATCCCAAACCAGTCATTAGAGGATCAGTAGGAACTTGAGGAACAAAATGTAATCTCGGGGGTAAAACAGATATTTGACCCAACCGTTATTACGACCTGTGAAGGGTCGACTTACTAATTGTGGTTAAATCAGGTGGACATAATATATCTACAGTGAGGGGAGTGCAACTATGGGCTTTAATGGAGTGAACAATTAGTTAACGAAATGGAGGTTAATTTGATCTAATGAGTTTAGCCAATTAATCTTGGATTGTTGGAGCCTATGATCTGTAGATCCGCGAGGTCCCCCTACTAGCTCGTAAATGGATTAGCTCTAAGAGTAGCGTGATAAGTTAATTTGAAACATTCAAATTAGAATTAAGGGAATTAGTAATTATATGAGATATAATTACGTGTTTAATTTTAAGAATTAAACGGAATAAGAGAATTAATATTTAAATATGATTTAAATATATGAAGGTAGATTTGTGTAAAAAATAATTTAATATTTGATATTAAATTATTTAGAATTATTTAATTTTTTAAAATAATCATTTATTAATTTTGTAAAATTAATAATTTTCCAATTTCATAAATGAAATTTATTTTTGAAATCAATTTTGGAAAAGTTGGAATAACAAGAAAAACTCAAAAATGGAATTATGGTTTATTCCATTATTACCTTTGAAGTTCCTCACACAAGATTCATCTCTTTGGTCTTCAATTACTCTAAGCATGAGCTGCATCTCATACAGTTATCTATTAGGTCTGGATTGCTATGATGGTTTGCAATATATTAAAGAGATTGGAGTAAATTTGAGGCATGTAATCGATAGAATTTTGCTGAAAATTCATGGTGAAGAAGGTATTCTTCAACTGGATTGCTGCTATGAGCACTTCTCATAGTTCCCTTAATTCAAGCTTGGTTTGAGTCCCACAACTCAATCTAGAGCACCAGAAGAATAGTGGAAAAATCTTGAGGTGGTCTACAACGAGATTTGGAGAAGTTTGCAGCTAGAAACCGAGCTTTGAAAAAGTTCTACAAAGGTATGTCTTGAAACCTACTTGTTTCTACAAGAGCATGCTTTATATTTTGCCAAAATTAATGAATTAGAATGCTTCATGATCTTTGTTGCTTCCGTTGTTACTGATACAATCCTACAATTGGTATCAGAGCATCATATAAGCATTCAATTTGGTTCAATTTTAGTGCGATGGGTGTTTTTATGAGTTATATGAAACTGTTTCACTGATGTGATTTTCTGAGTTTTGGCATTTAATTTCTCTTTGATTTCTCAATTAAATTTGTAATTGGCTCTTGTTTGATGAGCTTATATGTTTTTTCAAAAGTCTGTAATTTATTTGGAGTCGTTAGAGTTGAAATTAAATTGCAATTGAAGAAACAAGCGAAGAAGGCCGAGCTACGTTTCCAGTTTTTTCAGCTTTTCCCCAAAATCGTCGTTGAGGTTCAAATGCTAAACGATCGTCTAGCTCCAGGCGCTAAACGATGAGAAGAAAAGCTAGACAATCGTGTAGCTACGGACATTGGTCGTTGTGATGTTGGACGTTAGACGATTGTATACCTGCGAGAGCTAAACGATGCATTAAAATGCTATGCAATAGCATTGCGCAATCGTTTAGCTTTGCGTGGAAACTAAACAATGCGTTGGAAAGTACTACACGATCACATAGTTGCGACGCAAGCTAAACGATGCGATGAAGTTCTATGCGATAGAACTAAGCGATCGTGTAGCTGCAACGCTCAACGATGCGATGAAGTTTTATGCGATCGAACTAAGCGATTGTGTAGCTGCGACGCTCAACGATGCGATGAAGTTCTATGCAATGGAACTAAGCGATCGTGTAGCGACAGACACTAAACGATGACAAGAAGTGTTGTTTGACTTTTCTATTGCATTTTATTAACTATAATACTTCAACATCATAGATGTTACTTTTTTTGTATTGTATTTCAGTGCGTATTCTATTTTGTGTTATTGTTATTAACTCGTATGCTAAATTTATCTATATCCTAGATTTTTTTTAAAGACAAAGAAAATGTATCTTCAACATATCAGTATCCTCGTTTTTTACAAATATATATATTAAAAACATGACTCATCCTTAAACGTATTCATATCTTAGTTTTTTATAAATCGACGAATCGTCGTATCCAATTGTATCTGTAATGTGTATCCATATCTCTGTGCTTCATAATCTTTGATTGAACCTAATCCTATAACCTAATCGAAATTCATTCTTCTTTATCAAAATCCAAATCTATTCTTCTTCATTCTAATCAAAATCTATTATTCTTCAGTATAATGAAGAGCATAATTCAATATAACATATATTTGACAGAGACATTAGTAATAGAAAGCAAAATAATTCAGTATAATGAAGAGCATAATTAACATAACATATATTTGGCAGAGACAATAGTAATTCAGAGCAAAATAATTCTGTATAATGAAGAGCATAATTCAACATAACATATATTTGACAGAGACAATAGTAATTCAAAGCAAAAGAATTCAGTATAATGAAGAACATAGTTTGGAAGCAAAATAAGGAACATGGAATAATTTGTCCACTGATTTACAAAATTTTGAGCTAAAATCATCGGCTAGGAAAGGGAAAAAGAAGATTACCTTCACCTCCCCCTTTCCAAGCTCCAAATCTCAACCTCCCCCTACCAAGCTCCAAGGCCTATTTTGACCGAATGAGAAGACCAAATAACGCAGAAAATGGAATCAAAGTTTTAGAGCGGCAAGAGAGAGATTGTTTGGAGCGAAAAATGGAAGAGATACGATCTATAGATTTGTTAAATGCGAAACCAGATCTGAAGAAAAACATGCAATAAATGCGAAACCAGATTCGAAGACGGAACCAAAACCAGATCTGAAGCTGGAAAAGTAAAGAGAAGGAAGAATGAAACCAAATTTGAAGTCAGAGAAGTAAAGAAAAGGAAGAACGAAACATGGACATAGCGTTCGATCGGACAAGAAAGGGGAAAAATCGAGGGAGAACAATCGGACAAAAAAGGAAACAAGAATGCGATGGAGAACAAAGGAGATGCAAACAATGAATCGTGGGGGTTGGGAACAGTTCCCCTAGGGTTAAAATGTGATAGTATAATTGGGGCTCCAACTATAGTTGGAGCCCCAAACAAGGAATGGGCTATTATAGCCCACTTCATCTCACTCTAATCTTGAGTCCAAACAGGCCCTAAGAGTTATTATAAATATTATAGAAAATAGATGTCCATTAGATGCTCATGTTTAGTGTCTATTGACCATGTGTCATACCCTGTTTTCCAAAGTGTTGTCCATATATCTTGTAAATACTCATTTTTAATGTCCATGTAATCTATCTCCTACTTGCCAAGTTACTTATAAATAGTGGCATTTGGTGGATTTTGAAAGACACATTGGGCAAATTCCAAAAAGTTTAGAGAAAGTGGAGAAATCCATAATTTGTTATTTTCTTTACTTTCGTTATTTATTTTATTTTATATTTTTATAGATATTATGTTTAATTTATTTTAATATTTATTTATTTATCCATATATTTATATTTTATTTATTTATTTTAATATTATATTTTATTGGCATCCGTGTCCTCGTTGTGTTCCTCAAATTCATAACACGTTACCGGTACGAGCTTTTGTCGTTTTTCTCGCTAAAGGTATGTCGACTTTTCCTCTTCGTTATAATTAATAAATTTAATATTTTTTTGCATATTTAATATCTATTAAGTTTCTAACATAAATACAATATTTTATGATAGTGTTGCCATGACAAATCTCACAAAATTAGAATTTTTTGCCCTTGATATTAACGACAATAATTATTTGTCATGGGTGCTTGATGCCAAAATCCATCTAGATGCTATGAATCTTGGAGAGAATATAAAGAAGAAAATACGACATCTAGTCAGAATAAAGGAAAAGCTATGATTTTTCTTCGTCATCATCTCCACGAGGGATTGAAAATTGAGTATCTTATAATAAAAGATCCTTGTATCTTGTGAAAAAATTTGAAAGAGATGAATAATCATAGAAAAACAATTATTCTTCCTAAAGCTCGTTGTGGGTGGATGCACTTGAGGCTACAAGATTTCAAATCAGTAAGTGATTACAACTCCACATTATCTAAAATCAGTTCGAAATTATTATTATGCGGAGAGAAAATTTCTGATGTTGATATGTTAGAGAAGACATTTTCTACATTTCATTTCTCGAATATGCTCATGCAGAAGCAATATCGAGAGAATAGTTTTAAACGATATTCTAAATTAATTTCATGTCTTCTCGTCGCCGAACAAAATAACGAGTATTGATGAAAAATTATGAATCTTGACCAACCAGAATGATACTATTCCCTGAAGTGAATGCTGTGAATTTTAATAATAATCGTGGTCGAGGCCGTGGTCGTGACTGTGGCAGAGGAAGAAATAATTATTATTTTTCGTGGTGGTCATTCCAATTATTCAAATTTCAAAAGAACCACAAAAAATGATGATCACAAAGGAAAAGCTCCACAAGATAAGAGTTTAAAAAGTGTTGAGAATAAGTGTTTCCAATGTAGAATGATTGGGCATTGATCACCTACCTAACATACGTCAAAACACTTAGTTGATTTCTATCAAGTCTCCCTGAAGAAAAAAGAGAAAAATGTGGAAGCAAAAATTTTGCATACTAGGATAATGACATATTTTGTAGGAATGTATCAGCAACAGTGGAAGCAATAATGATCATTAAGCACTCTAATTCATTAATATTGGCAGAATATAAAGCATGCGCTTGCAAAAACAAGTGGGTTTCAAGACATACCTTTGTAGAACTTCTTCAAAGCTCAATTTCCAGCTGCAAACTTCTCCAAATCATGTTGTAGACCATCTCAAGATATTCCCCACTATTCTCTTGGTGCTCTAGATGGAGTTGTGGGACTCAAAACAAGGTGAATGAAGGAAATTATGAGAAGAGCTTACAGCAGCAATCCAGTTGAAGAACATCTTCTTCACCACGAATTTTTCAGCAAAAATTCTATCGATTGCATAAAATAGTTTATCACCTAGACATCATAAGTTTAAATTCAATTATAAGCGTTATACTTGGATAAATCACATAGACTTAAGGTAGTTTGTTTAGCCGAAATGAATCTAAGTATAAATTTACCTAATTAATAGAACACTTCAGTGGCAGTTTAATAACTTTTATATGATAAAGTTATTAGAACACTTCAGTGAGAGATTAATAACATATACGATACGTTATTTTTAGCTCTCACGTCCCTAAGAGTTCACAATCCAAATTTAAGCGGTACTTCGTGTCATCTTGAAAGTGACCTCCATTCGAAAAGTATTTTTAGCATAAATCTAGATTTTGGTGAATAAAGGGAAGTAGTTCAAACATAAGTCTATTATTGATATATAGATTTCAACTACCACGTCTCCATGATAGTTTACACCATGAGATTCATATGACGCTTCGTGTCACACTGGAAGTGACCTCCATTCGAAAAGTGTTTGTATGACTCAATAACAAGGAGAACAGAGGAAGTAGTTTATAGTAAGTGGGTAAAGGATATGTGTTAATATATCCTGTGGTCTCTTCCGTTAGTTTGGACCATGAGATTCCTATATTGCGCCTGCTAGTTTGATTTAGACGGCCCTTGCTAGTTGTTTAATGACAGCTATCCCATCAGAGGGTTGTAACATAGGATTCGGAACAACACAAACTCTAGAAATGGATAAGATTTCTTTGGTCCATTCCCAACCTTGACTCTCCATTTCAGTAGCATAGTTGGGGCCAACCTCTAATGTCTGAAAATGGAGGGTTACACTTACAAAATTATTAAGAGTGTTAGTAATTTCTAATTAAAAACGGTACCTAAACGACTATAGAAATAAGAGTTATTCCAGAGAAAGTATTTGATCAAAATTGTTTGCTTTAGTGAAGGAGTATCTGACTGCCCCTCGGTAGCACATATTTTGACTCACTATAGTATCGTTGCAAATAAATAATAGTTATGAGTACATTATTACTTTTTGCTAAAACTTGATTATGGATTTAGTTACAATTTACTAATTAGAATTTGTTTAAATTTTATCAGCATGTCGTATTCTTCTAGAATACTCACTTCTGAATTAAATAACAGTAAAATCAAATCAACAAACAAATTACTAGCAGTTGATAACACCAAAAGAGTTTTAATAGAGGATTATCCTTTATCTCCCAACTCATCTAAAATTTTGAATAATATAAATGAGAGTGCAAAATTCGAACAACAAGATAAATATGATTTACTTGTTATCGAAGCGTGTTTAGTGGAAAATGATAAAATTTGGATAATTGATTCAGGTGTCGTTAATCCTGTTTGTACTATCTCATAGGAAACAAGTTCCTAAAGATGGTTGACAGAAGGTGAAACAATCGTCAAGGTAGGAACCGGGGAGGTTGTTTCAGCTAAAGCAGTGGGAGATATGAAGTTATTTATAGGAGATAAGTACATTTATTTGAAAAATGTGTATTACATTTCTTCTAAGAAAAGGAATCTAATATCTATCTCTTGTTTGCTAGAATAAAATTATAATGTTTATTTCAAAAATGATGAAGTGTTCATCAATACAAAAAGTAAACAAAATTGTTCTCAAGATTAGAAAATAACTTGTATATGTTAAAACGACTGAGGTTTAAGCCGTATTGAACATAGAGATGTTTAAAACTGCTGAGACTCATAAGAAAAGAAAATTTTCTTCAAACGCCTATCTTTGGCACTTTAGACTGGGTCACATAAATCTCAACAGGATTGAGAGATTGATTAAGAACGGTCACCTAAATAAGTTAAAAGATAGTTCATTACCACCTTTGAATCCTGTCTTGAGGGTAAAATGACAAAAAGATCTTTTTCTAGAAAAGGTCTTAGAGCCAAAAAACCCTTAGAACTGATACACTCAGACCTTTATGGCCCTCTAAATTTTAAACGAGAGAAGGGTATGAATATTTCATTAGCTTTATAAATGATTATTCCAGGTATGGGCATATTTACCTAATGCACCAAAATTCTGGAATTTTTGAAAAGTTCAAAGAGTATAAGGCTGAGGTTGAGAACCAATTCGGTAAAAAGATTAAAACACTTCCATCAGATCGAGGTAGTGAGTATATGGATTTAGAATTACAGAATTATTTAATAGAACATGGAATCCAGTCTCAACTCACAGCCCCTGGCACACCTCAGAAAAACGGTGTGGCAGAAAGGAGAAACAGAACCTTGTTGGACATGGTTCATTCCATGATGAGTTACGCTCAGTTACCAAATTCCTTTTGAGGACACACAATTGGAACTGCAGTGTATATTTTGAACATGGTTCTCTCGAAAAAATTTTCTGAAACGCCTTACGAGCTCTGGAGAGGACGTAAAGGAAATTTACGTCATTTTAGAATTTGGGGTTTCCCAGCACACATGTTGGTGCAAGATCCTAAAAAGTTGGAAGGACGTTCAAAAGTATGTTTATTTGTAGGCTACCCGAAAGAAACAAAAGGTGGTTTCTTTTACGATCCTCAAGAAGACAAGGTATTTGTATCGACAAATGCAACCTTCCTAGAGGAAGATCATATAAAGAATCATCAACCTCGCAGTAAGCTAGTAATAGAAGAAATGTCCAGAGAAACGACAAATGTATCAATAAGAGTTATTGATAGAGTAGGTCCATCAACAAGAGCTGTTGATGAAACTGGTACTAGCCTCGTCGTAGTGGAAGGGTTGTGCAACAGCCTGACCGGTACATGGGTTTGACTGAAGCTCAAGTCATCATACCAGATGATGGTTTAGAGGATCCATTGTGTTTCAACCAAGCAATGAATGATGTGGATAAAGATCAATGGATTAAAGCCATGGACCTTGAAATGGAATCTATATATTCCAATTTTGTCTAGGATCTTGTAGATAAACCTGAAGGGGTAAAATCCATCGGTTGCAAATGGATCTACGAGAGAAAACGAGACCAAGATAGTAAGGTACAGACCTACAAAGCAAGACTTGTGGTAAAAGGGTTTACCCTAAGAGAGGGGATAGACTATGAAGAAACTTTCTCTCCGGTTGCCATGATAAAGTCAATTAGAATACTCTTGTCCATAGCTACATTTTATGATTATGAAATATGGCAAATGGATGTTAAGACAGCTTTTTTGAATGGCTATCTTGAAGAGAGTATCTATATGTCTCAACCAGAAGGGTTTATACAACAGGATCAAGAGGAAAAGGTTTGCAACTTAACCAATCCATTTATGGGTTGAAACAAGCATCTAGATCCTGGAATAAGATATTTGACACTACAATTAAATCTTGTAGCTTTGAACAAAATGTTGACGAACCCTGTGTATACAAGAAAATCGTTAACAAAACTGTCGCTTTTCTGGTGTTGTATGTTGATGATATTCTACTCATTGGGAATGAAGTAGAATTTCTAGCTAACATTAAAAGATGGTTGGCTTCACAATTCCAAATGAAAGATTTGGGAGAAGCACAGTATGTTCTTAGGATCCAAATAGTTCGGAATCATAGGAACAGAACATTAGCATTATCTCAAGCATCTTAACTAGACAAAATTTTGTCTAGGTATAAAATGCAAAATTCCAAGAAATGATTGTTACCTTCCAGATATGGAATTCACCTGTCTAAGGAATAAAATCCTAAGACACCTCAAGGGATTAAGAACATGAATAGAATTCAATATGCATCAGCAGTAGGGAGTTTAATGTATGCAATATTGTGTACTCGTTCTGATATATGCTATGTCGTTGGAGTAGTCAGCAGATTTCAATCCAATCCTGGATATGATCATTGGATTGTTGTTAAGAACATTCTCAAGTATCTTCGAAGAACGAGAGATTATATGCTTGTGTATGGTGCTAAGGATCTGATCCTTATTGGATACACGGATTCTGACTTCCAAGCCGATATTGATTCTAGGAAATCAACTTCGGGGTCAGTATTCACTCTAAATGGAGGAGCAGTTGTATGGAGAAGTATCAAGCAGAGTTGTATTGCTGACTTCACAATGGAAGCCGAGTATGTAGCTGCAAGTGAAGCAGCAAAAGAAGTAGTATGGCTCAGAAAGCTCCTAACATATCTGAAAGTAGTTCCTAATATGCACCTGTCTATCACTCTTTATTGTGATAACAGTGAAGCAGCTGTAAATTCAAAAGAACCACGAAGCCATAAAAGAGAAAAGCATATCGATCGAAAGTACCATCTCATCAGGGAGATTGTACACAGAGGAGACGTAATTGTCACCCAGATAGCTTTACAAGACAACTTAGTTGATCTGTTTACAAAGGCCCTCTCGAAAGTGTTTGAGGGCTACCTAGTAGGACTAGGTCTACGAGTTTTTCATCACCAGGGAAAGTGGGAGAATTTATGGGTATTGAAATGCCCAAGTTTATAGTATTTGTATGTTTTGTTCTCTTCGTGTAAACTCAATATTATACATATTTGTATATATTGATCCACTGGAGTTTTAGTCCAAGTGGGAGTATTATTGGGTTTTATGTCCCAAAACTCGCAGTTTGTAAAATGATAAACATTTTCTATAGTCAATAAACTTATTATTGATTTTATAAATTGTATACATGAAAGTCTAAATCCAATAAACTAAAACCCATGACTATTATATGAGTACTTGAACTTTATGTGGAGATATAAAAGGGGATCAAGTTGGAGTAAATAGTCAAAATGATTTATAGTATGTGAATAAGGTTGAGTGCCTTATTCTGATAACACTATGGGATGCGGCCTACTCTGTAGTTGTTACAAAGAGTTGTAAAGTGCTATAAACAAAGTGATCCTAATTCGTACATGTTATGACATGAAGAGTGGGGGCATCCTATGCAATGAGTTTGCATAAGATCGGACCAAGAAATAAGTCACTCTTACTTTATAACATTGTTTACTGTAGACTGACTATTTCACTTAGATGACCTAGATAACTCGATCTTAATCCTGAGCTAAATATGAATTCCTATTTATTCAGGTCATCCTTAGATTTGCATAGGTGAGGTTTGGCTCAATAAGCCTCCCATTTTAGGGGTAAGACCTAATAGATAGCTGGGGACATAGGGTGCGAGACGGAGTTCACGCCTACCTGATTTAGAGATAGGAGAAAGGTTGTTCTCTAAGTACTAAATCAGGTCTTGAACAAGAGGCCCCACCCTCTCACTGGGCTGAGAGAGTTTTGGTTTAGTAACTAGATCACAAACCAGTTGTTCATTAAAAGATTAGTAGGAACTTAAGAAACAAGACGTAATCTTGGAGGTAAAACAAATATTTGACCCAGTCGTTATTACGAACAACCTGTGAAGAGTCGACTTACTAATTATAGTTAAATCATGTGGACATAATATATCTACAGTGACGGGAGTGCAACTATGGGCTTTAGTGGAGTGACCCATTAGTTAACAAATAGAGGTTAATTTGGTCTAATAAGTTTAGCCAATTAATCTCGGATTGTTGGAGCCTATGATCCGTAGGTCCGCGTGGTCCCCCTACTAGCTCGTAAATGGATTAGCTCTAGAGTAGCGTGATAAGTTAATTTGAAACGTTCAAATTAGAATTAATGGAATTAGTAATTATATGAGATATAATTACGTGTTTAATTTTAAGAATTAAACGAAATAGAAGAATTAATATTTAAATATGATTTAAATATATGAAGGTGGATTTGTGTAAAAATTAATTTAATATTTGATATTAAATTAATTAGAATTATTTAAATTGTTTAAATAATTATTTATTAATTTTATTAGAAAAAATAATTTATGAAATTAGTTTTGTAAAATTAATAACTTTTCTAATTTTATAAATAAAATTGATTTTTGAAATCAATTTGGAAAAGTTGAAAAAGATGGAAAAACATGTAAGTGGAATTTTGGTTTATTCCATTATCACCTTTCAAGTTGCTCACAAAATCCATCTCTTTAGGTCTCAATTACTCCAAGCATGAGTTGTATCTCATGCAGCCATTTTCATTGCATGATAGTCTGCAATATATTAAAAAGATTGGAATGAATTTGAGGGATGTAATCGATAGAATTTTTGCTGAAAAATTCGTGGTGAAGAAGGTGTTCTTCAACTGGATTGTTGTTGTGAGCTCTTCTCAAAATTCCCTTCATTCAAGCTTGTTTTGAGTCCCACAACTCAATCTAGAGCACCAAGAGAATAGTGGAGAAGATCTTGAGGTGGTCTATAACAAGATTTGGAGAAGTTTGCAGCTGAAAATCGAGCTTTGAAAAAGTTCAATAAAGGTATGTCTTGAAACCCACTTGTTTCTGCAAGAACATACTTTATATTCTGCCAAAATTAATGAATTAGAGTGCTTAATGATCGTTGTTGCTTCCACTGTTGCTGATACATTCCTACATATTTGACCCATCCTATATGACAAATTTGATGTGGCGAACTTCTTTGAATTTCTGAAGAGAAAATCGGTAGAATTGATGGAACATCAAGTGTTTCATTTGACTTTAAAAATATATAGATTTAATGTTTTTTTTCTTTTTCATCTTCATGTTTTTTTCTTCTCTTCTCCTAATAGATGTTAATCTTTGTATATTCCAAAAGTTGTTTTTCTTATTGTAATTATTTTCTTTTAATGAAGAAATCTAGATCATTTGCATATGTTGGGTGACTAAAAAATGAGTAAAGAAGATCTATGTCTGATAGACAGTGCAACTACACATACAATACTTACAAGTAAAAAAAGAAAAAAATTCAAATTGACAATGCTGGAAGCAAAAGTCAATACGATATCAGGTTCTGCAAACCTGATTGAAGGCTTTTGAAAAACAAATATTATTTTGCCTAGAGGAACAAAATTTACAATTGACAATGCATTGTTCTTTAATAGATCAAAGAGAAATCTACTTAGTTTCAAGGATATAAGTTGTAATAGTTATCATATTGAAACTGATAGTAAGAATAATGTGGAAATCTATATATCATATCTACTTCTTAAATGAAAAACGTATACTGGAAGAGTTGTCTGTTTTATCTTCTAGATTATATTTTACTCATATACGAGTAATTGAAACATATGCAACAATGAACCTGAAGTTCATGAATCCAGACATATTTACAATTTGGCATGACAGATTAAGTCATATAGGATCTATAATGATGAGGAGAATTATTAAGAATTCAAATGGACATTCATTGAAGAGCTAGAAGATTCTTCAATCTAATGAGTTATCGTGTGATGTTTGCTCTCAAGGAAAATTGATAATTAAACCATCACCAACTATGGGGACTGAATCTACATTTTTAGAATGAATTTATGGTGATATATGTGGACCTATTAACCTACCAAGTGGACCATTTAGGTATTTTATAGTATTAATAGACACATCCAATAGATGGCCACACTAGTGCTTATTATCAAATCAAAAACTTGCATTTGCAAGATTACTTATTTAAATAATTAAGTTAAGAGCACACTTTCCTGATTATACAATTAAGACTATTCATCTTGATAATGCTGGTGAATTTACGTCTCAAGCTTTTGATAATTATTGTATGTCAATTGGGATAAGTGTTGAACATCTTGTAACTCATGTTCACACACAAAATGGTTTAGCATAATCATTTATAAAACGTTTGCAATTAATTGAAAGATCATTACTTATGAGAGCTAAGCTTCCTATATCTGTATGGGGGCATGCTATTTTGCATGCAGCGTCAATTGTACGCATATTATAAGTACTAGTCATTACAATTAACTTAAGGCTATGAGCCAAATATTTCCCATCTGAGGATTTTTGGATGTACAGTATATGTTCCAATTGCTCTACCACAACGTACTAAGATGGGTTCTCAAAAGAGGTTAGAACTATATGTTGGATATGATTCTCCATCAATTATTAAATATCTTAAACCCCTGATGGATGAGATATTTACTATATAATTTGCTTATTGTCATTTTGATGAGACAAATTTTCCACATTAGGGGGAGGAATTAAGAAGTTAGAAAAATAAAATTACATGCAATGCATTGTTATTGTCTCATTTAGATCCCCGTACAGATCAATATGAACTTGAAGTTCAAAAGATAATTCATTTGCAAAATATAGCAAATCAGTTACTAGATGCATTTATAGATGTAAATAAAGTAACTAAATCACATATACCAACTGCAAATATCTCATCAAAAATTGATATCCCAACACAGCAAGTTATCACTAATGAGTCTGGAACATGCCAGAAGCGTGGTAGACCAGTGGGTTCCAAAGACAAAAATCCTTGAAAAAGAAAATTAACTAATAGTTATGAAGACTTGTTTGAGGATGTAAATACCTAGAAATAAATCCTTAATATTACTAGTGAGGAAGATGGAATACCTAAACATAATAATGAGATTTCAATAAACTAAGTCATTACAGGAAAAAGATGGAACCGAACTCATATAGTTATTGACAACATTTTTGCATATAATATTACTCTTGATATTATACCTGAAAATGAGGATTTTAAACCAAAATCTGTTGAAGAATGTCGACATAGAAAAGATTGGCTTTAGTGGAAGGAAGCAATCGAGGCAGAATTAAACTCACTTTCAAAACGTCAAGTTTTTAGACCAGTAATCCGAACACCAAAAGGTGTCAAACCTGTGGGATACAAATGAGTATTTGTGAGAAAAAGAAATGAAAATAATGTGGTCACAAGATATAAAGCAAGACTAGTTGCACAATATTTTTCACAAGACCTAGTATTGATTATGAGAAGATTTATTCTCCGATGGTGGATGCAATTATATTAAGATATTTAATTGGTCTGACTGTGTATAAAAATCTGGGCATACATCTTATGGATGTAGTCATAGCATATTTATATGGATCTCTTGATAGTGATATCTATATGAGAATCCTAGAAGGATTTAAGGTACTTGAAACATATAAATCAAATTTCTATGAATTGTATTCAATAAAGTTACAGAATCATTATATGGATTGAAACAATCAGGACGAATGTGGTACAATCGCCTGAGTGAATATTTGAAAGAAGGATATCAAAATAATCCAATATATCCATATGTTTTTATAAAAGAATCACAATCAGGATTAGTTATTATAACTGTATATGTTGATGACTTAAATATAACTGGGACTCCTGAAAAGCTTTCAAAGGC
This sequence comes from Benincasa hispida, assembly GCF_027475165.1. Classification (NCBI taxonomy): domain Eukaryota; kingdom Viridiplantae; phylum Streptophyta; class Magnoliopsida; order Cucurbitales; family Cucurbitaceae; genus Benincasa; species Benincasa hispida. The sequence goes on from NC_143483.1 coordinate 14,107,061, forward strand.
AATAGAATATCTTAAAGAAAGAATTTGAGATGAAAGATCTCGAGAAAAAAACAAAAAAACAAAATTTCGTCATGGCTTGCAAATTAAACATTTAGCATATGGGATATTTGTTCATAGTCAACTTATACAGGAAATGTTTTGAAAAGATTTTATATGGACAAAGCACATCCATTGAACATTCCAATGAAAGCTTGTTCACTAGATGTAAAGAAATATATATTTCGACTTCAAGATGATAATGAAGAACTTCTTGTCCTGAAGTACCATATATCGTAGTGCAATTGGTGTACTTATGTATCTTGCTAATAATACAGAACCAGATATTGCATTTTCAGTAAATTTATTAGCAAGATATAGTTCTTCTCCAACTAAAAGACATTTGAACAAAATTAAGCATATACTCCATTATCTCCGAAGAATCATTAATATGGATTTGTTTTATTCAAATAAATCGAAATTTGATCTAGTTGGTTATGCAGATTCTGGATATTTATTTGATCCATACAAAATTAGATCTCAAACAAGTAAATATTCACATGTGGAGGAACTGCTATATCATGGCAATCAGTGAAACAGACCATGACAACCACTTCCTCAAATCATGTGAAATTTCTTGTAATTCATGAGGCTAGTTGAAAATATGGGCTAAAGATCAATGATTCAGCATATTCGGGAAACATGTTGTTCGTCTTCTAGTAAAAATCTTTCAACAATATTATAAGAAGACAACACAGCATGCATATCCCAAATGACAGGAGAATATATTAAAGGAGATAGAACAAAGCAGGTTTCACCAAAGCTTGTCTACCCTCATGATTGGATCATAAATTTGGTTTCAACATTATTGGATCATATCTCAATTTTTTTTTTTTTTTACCGAATAACTATTTTGGATTTATGGGCTCTAACACCATATTAAACACCATAGGTTTTCATCTCAACATGCCTTTTCAAGATGGGGTCTTTCTAGGTTCACCACTATAATAAGTTTATAATTTCCAAAATCAAAATGAAAGGAGACAAACAAACCATTGGCCCAAAAGACCGAGACCCTCAATTTTTATTTATATATTATTATAGTTGTAAAAATAAAATAAAATAAAAAATAATAATAATAATAATAATAATAAATAAATAAATAAATAAATAAATAAATAAATAAACCCTAAGAGTTCAAAGCTCTAACTAATGCATTTTCTTTTATCACCCAACCTCAAAACCCTTTTTTCCTCTTCTTCTTCAAACTATATATAGTAATGGAACACCAAAACTCTACTTCTCTAAAAATACATCGTTTTTCACCACATTAATGTAGTCACTGCTATATGTTTTAGACCTAAAAAAATCTTATAAATTATACACATACATTTTTCTTTTCTCAAATCAAATTATTCCCAGTAATTTGGAGGTTACTTTTATAAGTTACATTTATTTTTTCTTGTTTCATTTATTTGTGTAAATTTATTTTTCATGTTTCAATTACTTTTATACATTTGATAACATTCTTATCACTACCAAAATCTGGCAACCGCTGTGTTTTAGCATGTTGCAGCATTTCACTTCAGCCTTGTGTATTAAAAAAAGAAGACTAGTCTAAAATGATTACTTGTAATGAATTCAAATTTTAAATAAGTAGTTCTTAGGATAATTTTAATTAAGTAATTAACGACTTTATAACATGTAGTTTAATATTTTATTTAAGAAACGTGGGCTAGCATAAAGTGTGGGAGCATTTGAATTGAAACCACGAGATGATTTCTTACCAAAATAAATTGTGGGATTAGAGTTGCGGTTGTTTATATGCTCTAAAATGGAGCCTAAAAGGTATCCTACATATTTATGTTTTCGATTATGTTTGAGATTGATTTTGAAAACAATGAAAACATGTGATAGAATATTTGAAAATAATGTTTAAATCCTTATATTTTAGTTCATGTGCTCGTCTTTTCTTTTTCACTCTTTGAAAATATCTATTATAATCGTTATGCATTTAATTTTTATCCATTTTAGTTTCTAAATCTTAAATTTTATACTTTCAAGGTAATCTTTTATCATCCCTTTGTCCCTAACTTTTTGAATTAAATTTCATTAAAACATCGCGACATTCAATAATCTTCCTAAATTATTGTCTTAAATTTATATAGGAATCAAAATGGCGAAATTATTTTTTAGGAATTTAAGGATCAAATGAACAAAAGCTTAAGGTGTATCAATATCAAAATAGATGTTCTAAAATTACGAGCAAATGAAAAGACGTAAACACATGATCAAAATAGGATTTAAATTTATTTTCTAAAAAAATTAAAATCCTACATTTACTTTTTTTTTTTTTTTTTTTTTAAGAATAATGATAGGTGGGGGCACATATTCGAATCTCTCTAGGGACAAATATTCGAACCTGTCTAAGTTCTTCCTGATACTAAATATTAGAAGAATAGTGGTTTATTAGTGTACCACCATTTTAATGAGTTGAAATTTTATTTTGCAAATAAAAAATTGAGTTGAACAAGTTATTACGTAGTAAGGTTTTCATCTTACTAAAAAGTAATATATCAATTTAATCAAATCAGAACATGAAACCTATTCTACTCAACTAAGGAAAGTAAGTGTACTACAACAATATATAATAATTTTACCCAGTTTCAATGTTTTTTTTTTTTTTCATCACTATAAAAACTGAAGGAAAAATCATTCAAGGTTCCATAGGAGAATGCGGGGATCGGTCCTAATTTTCTTTCTTTCCTTTTTTTTACAAAATTATTAAAAATTATAGAATTAAGAAGAAAGATTATGCATCCAAGAATAAAATTACAGCATGTTTTTCTAATTAGAAAGGGAGGAAACAAATTTACCTTTGAAGAACCGATTTCTTCACGAAATTCCTCGAGCAGATCATGGTCTCCTCTTCCAAAAGGGACACTACCAAAAGACGAACCCTCTGTATTCTTTAGAGTTGAGAATAAGCAGGAGTTGTGGGTTCTACCCTAGATTTGGAAGAGGAAAGAAAATGGGGAGGAGGAGAGAGGTTTTTTGGAGAACTTTTCTCTTTTGTATGTTTTCTTTAGAAAGAACCGTTCTCTCAATAATCTAATGAGGAAGATGAATGATAGCCATTCACCTTACCCACTTCACGTATTGGATGAGAGATCAGGGGAGGGAATTAATTAAAATTGATTTAATTTTAATTAAATTAATATAAACAATATATATATATATATAAAAGAACTACTTTATTATATGTATATACACTATATGTTATATCAAATATAACACATAGTCTATAGTTTTATTTTCTCTTAATAATACATAACATTTAATATAAATTACATTTATATTAAATTCAATTATATGAATCTCATCCATATAATTAATATTTGAATCATATTCAAATATTTAATTCCTCTCAACTACTTTATGGTATTTAATATAAATCATATTTATATTAAATTTAATTATATGAATCTCATTCACATAATTAGTATTTGAATCGTATTCAAATTCCTCTCAAATATTTTATACTACAATGTATCAAATACATTATATTGATTATATCACATATAATTTATTTAATTAATTATATCATATATATTTAATTTGAACACTTCAAATTAAAATTAATTCTCAACTAAATCTCTGTTGAGTTACAGAGGGGACCTACTTGGATAATTAGTTAAACCTTTTAATTAAATTACCCAACTTCCGTTAACTGTCGGTCATTCCACTAAAGACCGAGAGCTGCACTCTCAAATATATTTCTGTGTCTATTTGATATAACCATTCAACAGTGCAATGACCCTTCACAAATTGCTCGCATGTACAACTAGGTCAAAATTACCGTTTTGTTCCTGTAGTTACATCTAACTCCTTAAGTACCACTGATTCTTCTAATGAACAATAAGTCATAGTTCAACTATGACCAAGTCCCTCTCGGGCCAGGAGAGGATGTGACCATTATGTTCAAGCCCCAGAATCAACCTTTAAGAGAGCAATTTATCTACTTGCCCTGACATCCGGGATGGAGTGAATTTCATCTTGTGTAGCTGTGTTCCTAGCTCCCCAGTCAAACGAAGCCCCAAAATGGTAGGTTGATTGAGTTGACAATCTGGCCATTCTCACCTATACAAATCAAAGGACCACCTTCATGAGCAGGAGTTCACAACTCACTCAAGATTCAGGTCATGTCACCTATGGTCATCCTAGTGAAATGTAAGTCTCTATTATTAATGGCATTATATAAAGAAACTAATCATTTCGTGGTCCGGTCTTATACAAACTTTTTGTATATGATACCCCGTTCACATGTCTCTACATGAATAATCAGGATCAGATCATTTGTAGTACTTTACAACACTTGTAACACCTACAAAGCGGGTCGTATCCATAGTGTCACTAAGATAAGGTACCATCTACTACAGACCGTTTAGGTTATTATTTAAACAAGATCCACTTGTATGTCTCTACATACTTGTTTAAATTACATAAAATAACCTAGGATCTTAGTTTATTGGATTGAGTATATACTTATAAAATAAAATTGATTTTATTAACAAAAATATGTTTATACAATGTTTACAAACTAGGAGATGACAAAGAGATTTAGGTAACCAATCCCAACGAAAACTTAATTGAAATCTTTTAATACATAAGAAATAAGAAATAAAATAAAGATTTTGAAAAACATTCAACACAAGATTAATGGAAAAAACGACTAAAATATATAAAACTAACTTTAGAAAAAGGAACTGAATTGAACTCCGAAAATGGGCTTTGGAGCAAACTTTTTGGGCCGGATAGATTTGATCCGGCCCAAATTGAAGGTAACAAAACAACCAGTCTGTACAAAAAAAGCCGAGCAAGCCAGCTAAGCGTGAGCTTCGTTTATACACTTGACCGTTACAAAACTTTCCAAATAGACCACATCTTTCTTAATATATTTTATTAAATTTTCAAAGAAAACCCCTCCCTTCATTATTATTATTATTATTTCCTATTTCAGGCCGCTGCCTCTCAATATAAATCCTACCAAAAAATTCGACCGTTACTTCTTCCTCACAGAAAAAACCCCACTCTGCTTGAGAAGAGGAAAAACAAACAGAGGAGATTCTTTATTGGTTTTCTCTGTTGCATTGAAATTTATCACACTCCTCCCCCATTACCGATTCCCCCTATTCTTTCTTAGATCCAAGAAAGAAGAAACAAAAAATGGATTCGCCTCAGGCAAGAAAAACTGGGCTTAATCTCCCAGCTGGAATGGCCGAACGGTCACTTCGGCTCGAGACATTTTCGGGTTCTTTTCGAGCGATATCAAACTTGTCGTCGCCTTCGAAAACCTCGACTTGCAGCGACAGATTCATTCCGTGTAGATCCTCGTCGAGGCTGCACACATTTGGGCTGATTGAAAAGGCCTCCCCTGTGAAAGAAGGGGGAAATGAGGCTTATTCAAGGTTGTTGAAATCGGAGCTTTTTGGATCTGATTTTGGTTCTTTTTCCCCTGCAGGTTCCCAAGGTCAAGGCTCTCCTATGAGTCCTAGCAAGAACATATTCAGGTTTAAAACGGATCCCTCCGCTCCAAATTCCCCTTATTCCCCTTCAATTTTTGGCCAAGATGCTGGCCATTCTTCTGAAATCTCAACCCCACCAAAGCCGCCTCGCAAAGTCCCCAAGACACCTCATAAGGTCTATACCCTTCTTCTTCAATACTGTGTTTGCTGTAAAATTACTCAGCTAAGTTCTTCATTACTATTGCAGGTTCTTGATGCGCCATCGCTTCAAGATGATTTCTACTTGAATCTTGTAGATTGGTCCTCACAGAATGTGTTGGCTGTAGGACTTGGAACATGCGTTTATTTATGGAGTGCATCAAATTGCAAAGTAAGTTCACTTCACAGATCAACTCCCTGTTCTTAATTTTGTTTTAACCCCTTCTCAACAAATGGGTGTGTTTTATTTCATTTTCAGGTCACTAAGTTATGTGATTTGGGACCCAATGATGGTGTGTGTTCAGTTCAATGGACCAGAGAGGGTTCCTACATATCAATTGGTACAAATCTGGGTCAAGTTCAGGTAACACGATAGAAGATAAAGATAGAAGTTTTGGGATCAGGCTTCATGATAAAAGTTCGTATTTTTACTTTTCTGTTGTGTTTCAATGTTATAACTAGATATGGGATGGGAGTCAATGCAAGAAAGTTAGAACCATGGGAGGGCATCAAACGAGAACTGGTGTTTTGGCATGGAATTCTCGTATATTAGCATCAGGAAGCCGAGATCGTAATATTCTTCAACATGATCTCCGAGTTGCTAGTGAGTTTGTGAACAAACTCGTAGGCCATAAATCTGAGGTGAGAATGAGAAATACTCGGTATAGATAATATCACAACATTACAGGATTATCGATTCTTTTAATGACACCTGCAGGTTTGTGGGCTTAAATGGTCAAACGATGACAGAGAGCTTGCCTCTGGTGGAAATGACAATCAGGTAGAGATATATGGATAATCCATCCTGTTCAAAGAGGTTTTTTTTCTTTGATTTGATCATTTAATAATAGAGCTTCTTTTGTTAACAGCTTTTGGTATGGAACCAGCATTCACAGCAGCCTGTACTAAGATTAACTGAGCACACAGCTGCTGTTAAGGCCATCGCTTGGTCGCCACACCAGAGCAGCCTTCTTGCGTCTGGAGGCGGAACTGCTGATCGATGCATTCGCTTCTGGAATACTGCAAACGGTCACCAGTTGGAGAGTGTTGACACTGGAAGCCAGGTTCTTTTCCCTTGTAAAGATGATGAGAATATGATTCCCTCAACTTCATCAACCTTATGATAGATTCTGTCAAATTTTTTTTTCAGGTTTGCAATCTTGCATGGAGTAAAAATGTAAATGAACTTGTGAGTACACATGGGTATTCACAGAACCAGATTATGGTGTGGAAGTATCCATCAATGGGAAAGGTTTGTTTTTCAAAGACAATTCAAAATATAATATGATTCCAGTAGATATAAATATAAATTCTCAGGCTTAGATCTGTTGCTTTTTCTTTCTCAATAGGTTGCTACTCTAACTGGACACACAATGAGAGTGTTGTACCTGGCAATGTCTCCTGATGGTCAGGTATTTGAACATGTTATATGCCTGGTTGTTTAAGGTTTACTTCACCAAAAGCAATTTCCTTTTTGAAGGTCTCATGAATATGGCCTCTTGCAGACAATTGTAACAGGTGCTGGAGATGAAACTCTTCGGTTTTGGAATATCTTCCCATCAATGAAAACACAGGTAAACAAGGAGATGTGATTCTTTATTTTACATGAACACCAGTCATCAACTTTCAAGAAAAATCAGATAATTCCTTAAATGATTCCTTTAAAAGGTTTATAATGTTGTCTCTGTTTTTTCAGACACCAGTCAGGGATACCGGCCTGTGGTCATTAGGGCGAACACAAATCCGATGACGAAATTCCTTACAATAGGAAGCATAGCTTTCATTCATTCATTCATTTTGTAAATGGCAGCCTCTTTGGAATTCTCCCAAAGCAACTGTTTGTGAGTGCAAGAAACAATGCAAGAAACAATGCGGGTTTCAGAGAACAGTATTTTGATTTGTTTGTTTTAATTTCTGTATTTTTGATAAATGAAAAGGTCATTTTGTTCTTGATTCACACAATCTCAATGAAAGCCACTTCTTATTGGTTTGACTTAATGCTGAACAAGGCAAGTTAAATAATAGGTCGTCTTATACAAACAACTAATACAAAATCTGCAAACTCAACAAATCTCTCCAAGTAATTCACATTGCGACTAATTCCGGAAAAAACCTCTCTACGTCTCTCCAATGAGGCTACACTGTTCGGGAACTCCGCTTTGACAATCTCATATTCTAGTTGTGTACAGTTGCAGTCAGCTCAAAATTTGAACATTTATGTTCTTGCCTTCAAGCTTTGACATATCAGATAAATCTCTCTTGATGACGATCTAGTAGCCTTAGGCCTCAACAGGGATGACTTTCGGAAGAGTGGTTTCAACATACGGCTGAATTCTGTGATAAAGAATAGAAGAAGAGTGTAAAGACAAAACCAACTATAACCAGCTATAGACTTTATGTGGAAATCAAATTCTACCTTGGGTATCTTCACTCTCCAAAAGTTTTATAACGAGGTGGCCTCCTTGTCGTAACACGCCATCACAATCTGAAACCGAAGTGGAATCATCCACATTGTCGTTATCCTTTCCATGTATAACATCTCCAACACCTAACGCAGCTTCTCCAAGAGCCAAATTAACTGCTTGCATCCCTAATTCAACTGATAATGCTGCATCTCTCGTGGTGATTCCAGATACTAAGGGGCACATATCTGAGAGTATTACAGAAAATCCCTTCTCCTACAGAACCAATCAAAAAACAGGATTTAGACAGTGTAACTCGCAAAGTTTTCTTCCCCCAGTCACTGCACCTTCTCTTCGAACTCCTTATGTGTATATTTATGCCTTTTTGTTTAACACTTTCAATTTTCTAAAGTAAGGAGAAAACTTTGCATCTCCTAAACCAAACCATTGCCACAAATCTTGCACTTCCATTGAATGCTAGTCATAGAGTGATGTTTCTAATAACATCATTCAAAGAGTGAACAGGAATGTTACCAATGTACCAATAAAAGCTATGTTCAGGAATGATGCAACATTCAATGTTAATGAAATTGAATTGGTAAAAATAGTACTACATGACATTCCCTACTTTTGATAAGCGAAGTTACCTTAGGAGATAACGACTTCAATTTATTTTTAGGAAGGTTCATTACATCAGCACAAACAGTTTGAACCCTTGAGTCACAATGCACATGAGGAACCTTTACCTTCTGTTCTGCAAGACCCACATTTTCTTTTACAAATTATAACTTTCTAATAAATGAATTCAGCATAATTAAGTAACCCAGAAGAAGAAAAATAGTACACCTTGAGATCAATTCCCAAAACAGAGCCTCCATTTCTCGGAGGTCCCAGACTCTGGCAAGCTACCTGAAGCCAGGCACCGGGAGCACAACCAAGGTCCAAAACGGAGGAGCCAGAAGTAATCAATTTGAATTGGTTCTGAATCTGAAGCAACTGTTATGAAAGCAGAGGAGGAGAATAAAAACATATATAATTAGGATTGGCGAGGAGGGTGGAAGGCTATAAGGAGGAGGAAAAACAGAGAGGGGAAGTAGGGTTATACCTTGAAGGCGGATCTTGCGACATAGCCAAGGCGTTGAGCTTCTCTGTAGAAGAAATCGGGTGCTCCTGCTCCACTCATTTCCTTCTTCTTCCCCGGAAAACTGCTTCTATCTAAAACCCTTCTCTAGGGTTTCAACTTGAGTTTTCAGATTTTTTTTTTTTTTTTAATTATTTTCTTTTTTAATTTTTTTTTTATTTCATTATTTTTGTTAAAAGGGGAATTTGCACCACATACGTTAAAACAGATGGAAAACTATTAGATAAACATACCTCAAGACTAATTAACAATTAAAAAAAAAAAAAAAAAGTAACCTATGTCATTATATCTTATAAACATTGTGATGTTTTTCTATTAATATAATTATAATTTGTACTAAGTTTAAGTGTAAGAATCTAACTTTTTCTTTTCACCTTAATTTGTTTATAAATTAAACTGGCATTTTCGTTAGTACTATTTGATTAGAGAAATTTGAACCATAAATTTTTAGATAGTTAATATTTTTGCGTGTCGGTGAAACGAAAACAACAGTTTTACTTTATGGTACACTTATAATTTTATTGTTATTATTGTTGAAAAAATATGTACTACAATGAAAAAATTAGTAATAATTATTTTGATGTCAGTTAATGCACAAAACAGATTTTATGCATATTCATACATTTTTTTTAAGTGGCAATTGCAAGCATATAAAAAAGTTCAAAAAATTAGGTCCATATCTACCTAAATATAAATTTTACAAAAATA